>NC_133105.1:33744830-33930532 GCF_022965805.1 Primulina eburnea | reverse complement strand
CGACGCAATCGAGCCTAGCATTGGCAGATTTGCCAATGATGTGTGAGTTGGTTGATATTGCCAGATAAAATTTCAGATTTGTGTATTATATTAGAAAGATAGAGTTCAGAATTGAATTGAGATCAAACATTGATTGTATGTTAGAATTCAGTACAGAATGATATTAAATGTACAAAATGATACAGAATAAATTGAAAGATCAGTAGAAGAGTACCGACCAAGAGTACATCTGATTTTGTGATACTCTTTGGCACGTGTCAGTATATTCAGAGATATTCTGATTAATTCTATGCTCATTATATCTATGAAATTTTGATATATTTGCATCATCTGATTGACTGAATAGAATATTTGAAGATTGTATTGAATATTCTGAGAACTGTAATGCTTGTATACAGAAATTGTTCAGATAAGAATCCTGCTTGAAACAGATTGTATTCAGAGTATGCGTTATCTGAAGTTAGTATACAAATTGATTTCGATACAGATGAGATTGTGATCAGTGACTGATAAGATACCGATATCAGAAAAACCAGAAAGTTCATAAATGTCAGAATTGTCAGAGATATATTTGGTCTGATTTGACAGATTATTTTGTTCAACTATTGTTTTGTATCTGCTTGAGTATTGATATTGTTCTAAATCAGTATTTGAGACATCTTATATTGTTTTGGGAGCATATTTTATTTGCAGATGAGATATACCAGTTGATCAGAATGACATGAAGATATTTATCAGAAATCCTTGTTTTATGAGTTCATTGAACTCACTAGATCTGTATAGGATATTGATATTTCGTTTCTAATTTGATATTACTGTGTTTGAATCCGTATATGCTACAGATTAGGGTGAACTAGAGGGAGTATATACAGTTTCAACCGAATCAGAGTTGATTTCGAGAGTTACAACAGTTCAGAATATGATCAGAATGTTCAGAACTTGATTGTAATAATCAGAACAGAGTAACAGATATGTGATTCTGTGTTTTGTATGAGATTGATTATCTTGTGATCTCAGAATGTGTCAGAATTGTACAGCAAATCTTAATAGTGATAGTCAGAGCCGAATATCAGGTAAGTATTTCCTCTTTAAATTATATTATTGACTGATTTGTGTATATCAAATAGTTCGAATCAGAAAGAACAGATATTGTCAGAAACTTACAGTCATGGATTCAGTGCTCAGTCTGATGATTGAGAATGTATTGTATTCGAACAGATAGTTGTTATATAGACAGATTAATTCAGTTGTGACATAATTGTGTTGAAATGTTGGCATAAATTATACTGATGTGCCTGAATTGCTAACAGAAAAGACAGGAAGATAGAAATCAGAAAACTTATTACAGAATTTTATAGTTTTAAATAGAAGTGGGAGTACATTTCTATGGCTTTCGTAATGAAATTACCACAATTTTCTACAGATTGTGATATGATATGATTGTGATTGACAGATTGTTCGATCTATATCTATCAGTTTGTACCAGATAACGTACAAACATGACCAAATGACACAGATCGGTGTCAGAGAAGTGGTCAGAAAGATCAGAATGCCACAGTAGATTATATCAGATTGTGATTTGGCTTGAGTTGGTATTCGTGACAGAATATATCATGAACTCTTTCATAGATTGTTTCACAGATTGACAGGCAGTCAGAATGTGTTATCCAGATATTGGAAGACTTGGGTACAGCTTTAGTGCTGGATGTTAGCACTAATTATTATGACTTATTATTACTACATGACAATAGCTATTAAGATAGTTCAGAATGAACAGATTTAAGAGACCAATGTCGGATGATGACAATTGGTATTTGAAACGGAAGCCTGTATATGCCTTTGTTTGGGAAGAAACAGATTTGATAACAACAGATGGTACTGATAGGTGATGAGCTGTAGATTGGTTTATACGGACGTGTATAGCCAGTAATGCGAGACTGATTCTGTCAGAAGAATTGAAGAATTGTTATGACATGACACTTAACGAATTCTTATTCCAGACTGGAATTAGATATGGGAGTTTAGTTTAAACTCTGTAATACATTCCTTCTGATATCTTTGAATTGATTGTTGTGAGTTCGAGGACGAACTCCAGTCTAAGAGGGGGAGAAATGTAAGGCCCAAGAATTACAGAATCGATAACCAAGATTATTAATCTTCCTTAACGTAAGACTTGGAAGATATGAGAATGCATGACATGCGATGAGGGAAGAAAAAACATGAGAAAATAGGGTTTGCAAGACCGCACCCGCGCCCAGAACAGGAGTGCACCCGCGGTCATGCAATTATGAAATTTTGAAAGTGAGGCCGAAGCCACACCGCACCCGCGGTGCAACCAAGACCGCACCCGCGGTGCCTGGACAGAAAGTTGAGCATTTTGCATGCATTATATATGTAGCTGAATTACACGTATAAATCCTCAGAATTTCAGAAAAAGGGCCGAGCTGTTGAGAGAAAAATCCTTCGCCTTTTAGATTTGCGATTGTGAAAGATCCGTCTATCAGAATTCAAATCCGACTTCAGTTCTGAGTTCCTCTAGCTACAAGCTACACAAGGACGTAAGTTTTGTTACGTTTAGACATGTTTTGAATTTGAGATATTGTCAGAACTGAATATGAATCAGATATGGCGTTTCTACTATCGTAGACATTGTAGAATTGAATTCAGATTAAAGAACAGACTGGTTACGTAATTGTTATGATTTGTGAAAGATATTGACTGAGATTCTATATCAGAATTGTGTTAGTATTCAGATTATGAATTGTATGGATACAGATTATGAGTTCCAGTATTATATTTGTGATGTTTAGTTTGACGGGGTTATTCAGTGCACTCTCTACAAGGAGCACCTATCTACATGTTCGGACATCACAATGTCCCTTACCAATGAAACATGGTACTCACATCGCAGATACTAGTCTCTAACTCGAGCGGCCTATATCCTTCTTAATGGCGGCTGAATCGACTAGGAACCGTTTAGAATATACAGTATTGCAAATACGAGTTTCATGATACTCATCATATGAGCATCTCATATTCTTTCTTCTATTTGTATATTCAAGGGCTTTATCTATGCAACTAGCATGGGTATATAGATAAAGAAGTGCCAAAACGATAAATTCAAATATTATTAAAATAAAGACTGTTTATGCATAGAGTTTAATCATGAACCATCGGCCAACACTTGGCTTGACGGGCACCTACTCTAACAATCTCCCACTTGCACTAGAGCCAACTACCCATATGCTTCAAACCTATCGATTCGTGATGCTTCTCGAATAATGGTCCAGGTAAAGGCTTAGTAAGCGGATCAGCAACATTATCTGCAGAGCCGACTTTGTCAATCGTGACATCTCCTCTTTCCACGATCTCTCTGAGGATGTGGTACTTTCTCAATACGTGTTTGGACTTCTGATGAGACCTTGGCTCCTTTGCTTGAGCAATGGCTCCCGTGTTGTCACAAAACACCGGGACAGGAGCAACTCCATTAGGAATGACGCCCAACTCTTGGACGAAATTCCTTATCCAAACTGCCTCCTTTGCTGCACCTGATGCAGCAATATATTCTGCCTCAGTGGTGGAATCCGCAGTGCTGTCTTGCTTGGAACTCTTCCAAGAGACAGCAGCGCCATTGAGCATGAATATGAATCCAGAGGTTGACTTCGAGTCATCAATATCGCTTTGGAAGCTAGAGTCGGTATAGTCTTCCAATTTCAGTTCTCCACCCCCATAGACCAAGAACAATTTATTGGTCCTTCTCAAATACTTGAGGATGTCTTTCACAGCTTTCCAGTGTGGAAGACCAGGGTTGGATTGATATCTACTCACTACACTTAGTGCAAAGGCCACGTCAGGACGTGTAGATATCATCCCATACATGATGCTACCAATCGCAGATGCATAAGGTATGCTGGTCATCGCCGCTATCTCTGCATCAGTCTTGGGAGACATAGACTTGGATAGGGACACGCCATGACACATTGGTAGATGTCCTCTCTTGGACTCATTCATCGAGAACCGCTTCACGATGGCATCAATGTATGTGTGGACTGGGTGAGACCAAGCAATCTTTTTGATCTATCTCTATATATCTGTATTCCTAATACAAAAGATGCTTCACCCAAGTCCTGCATCGAGAACTTACTCGCTAACCATATCTTAGTTGATTGCAACATTCCTACATCATTCCCAATGAGTAGAATGTCATCAACATACAACACTAGGAATGTCACAGCACTCCCACTAACCTTCTTATACACACATGGTTCCTCAGGATTCTTGGCAAAACCAAACTCTTTGATTGTACTATCGAATCTGAGGTTCCAACTCCTAGATGCCTGCTTTAGACCATAAATAGATCTTTGAAGTTTGCATACTATATGCTCACTTCCGATAGATGTAAACCCTTCGGGTTGAGACATGTAAATCTTTCCTTAATATCCCCATTAAGAAAAGCTGTCTTAACATCCATCTGCCATATCTCATAGTCATTGTAATACCCGAGAATTAATCACTGTTAATGAAGGATTATTGACTGATAATTTAACGTGATTACGAAAGGGTCAACGGAGACACGATTTAAGATAATCTGCGGCCATTTATTTTGAATTTCAGAGTGTGTTGCCGAAGCAACACCGCACCCGTGCCCTTGCATGTGCTGCACCCGCGGTGCATGGACAGAAACTTGGTCAATTTGATCGAAGGGTGACCGCACCCGTGGTGCAAGTATTACCGCACCCGCGGTCGTGCAATTTCAGAATGGATAAGAATGCCGAAGCATGAGCGCACCCGCGGTGTAAGATGGAGCGCACCCGCGGTGTGACGTGCAGCATGGAAAATGGGACAGGTTTCTTGCATGCAATTTTGATATATATATGTAAGAATTGCTCGGTCATTTCCTCAAAAACTCAGAGAAAGGGTCGAAGCTTTGGCACAGAAAATCCTTACGCCTTTTGCGAGAAATCCGTCCGTCTGATTTTGAATCCGACTTCGGTATTGAGTTCCTATCGACGTAGGCTACAACTGGACGTAAGTTTTACTACGTTTTGACATGCTTTGAAATTATGATATTTTCAGAATTGAATGGAACTCATATATGTTGTTCTTGACGTAGTAGACATCATAGAATCGAAGTCAGATTAAGAAACGGACTGATTTTGGAATTGTTATGATTTTCGGAATAGTTTTGGAGTCGAGTTGATATCAGAATTGAGTTGTTGTTGATTATGAGATATTAGAATTGATATCTGACTGATATGATATGGCTGGATATATTGAGATTACGCCGTTATGTTGTTGAAACAGAATTTGATTGAATTCTGATTTTATCCAGTATGGATTGAGTGGTGTATTGATACGGTAACCTCAATATTGTTATTGTCAGACTAAGTATTGACAGGCTTGGGGTTTGAGACTTCGACAGAGCCAGAGTATCAGAAAGAAAGGTATAAATTAATGTTGAGTTGGGATTGCACAACTCGAGTGAGGTTTGACTCGAGTCTCCCTAAATCACATACTTTATTTTATTGCATTGATATTTGCAATTGACGAGACTTATGATTGTAGTCTATTAATTTATAGCAAATGTATGATGAGATTGATGTTTGTAGGCTATTGATTCATAGACACTGCATGTATTGATTACTGAGTCGTTGAGTCACGGGCTGATTCGCCTAGTCACCGGCTGATTCGTCTGGTTATGGACTGATTCGTCTAAACTTAAGCTGATTCGCTTAATTACAGGCTGATTCGTCTGGTTGTTGGCTGATTTGCCTAATTACCGGCTGATTCGTCGGGTTATTGACTGAGTCGTCAATTCTGCGGCTGATTCGCCCAGACACTGGATATATTAATTATATCGATGCCGTTTAGGGATTGATTCATTTCTATCGACTGAGATTCGATATAATTACCTATATCCAGACATCGGGATCCCTAGGTTAGAGTTGAGTCGAGTCTGAGACGACGCGTCGGTTGAGTTGAGTCTGATACGACATGTTGATTATATCATTCATGATTATTGAATGCTTGATATTGATTTATGTTTCTGATTTGATACAGGTTAAGAATATTACTTATATATGCTTTTGTATATGATTTTATATGATTGCATGTATACATTGTTTATACTGGGATGTATTTCTCACCGGAGTTATCTGGCTGTTGTCTTGTTTTGTATGTGTGCATGACAACAGGTGGGGCTGGATCGGGGTCAAGAAGAGGATGAGAGAAGATTAGATAGCGTGGAGATCCGGGCTTCGAAGCAACATAGGATTCAGCACTGATATGCAGTTGAACCTAGTCGAATTCTTGTAGATAACACAAGATTTGTATATTCATGTTTAATATGTAACTTGAATAGATTACATTACGTTTCCGCTTTGTATTTTTAAAAAAAAATTTAGACCCTGTTTTATAATTGATTAATTGGCCCCAATAATGATTAAGAACTTGATTAGCGTCCGGGTCCCCACAGTCATACCATGCAGCTATGGCTAGTAAAATCCTTATGGACTTGAACATTGCGACTGGGGAAAAGGTTTCCTCAAAGTCAACTCCTTGTCTTTGAGTATATCCTTTTGCCACCAATCGCGCCTTGAAGGTCAATACCTTCCCATCCGCCCCAAGTTTCCTCTTGTAAATCCATTTACACCCTATGGGAACAGTTCCCTCAGGTGGATCCACAAGATTCCACACTTGGTTCGAATGCATGGAATTCATCTCAGATTCCATTGCTTCAAGCCACTTGGATGAATCGGCATCAGATAACGCTTCCTTGAAGGTCCTTGGATCACATCCAAGGTTAGGCTCATCATGGCCCTCTTCAAGAAGCAGACCATACCTCATAGGTGGTCTCGAGACTTTCTCGGATCTTCTAGGAGCTTGTATCTCCTCCCTAGGCTCTTCGGGTGTGGGTTCTACAATTGTGGGTGTCTCTCGAACTTCTTCGATTTCTATCATCTCTCCTTTTCTATTCAATAGAGATTCCCTTTCCAAAAAGGTTGCATTCCTAGAAACAAACACCTTTGTTCTTGCGGATGATAGAAATAATATCCAGCTGAATTCCTTGGATATCCCACATAGTAACATAAAATGGATCGACAGTCCATTTTATCTCCCACTACCTGCTTCACATAAGCAGGGCACCCCCATATTCTAAAATATGAATATTTGGGTGGCTTACCCATCCATATCTCATATGGTGTCTTATCAACTGCTTTTGTATGGACATTGTTCAACAACAGTGCCGCTGTCTCAAGCGCATATCCCCAAAAGGATGGCGGCAACTCCGTGAACCCCATCATAGACCGAACCATGTCCATCAAAGTTTGGTTACGACGCTCCGAAACACCATTCAACTGTGGTGTAGCGGGCGGAGTCCACTGCGAGAGAATCCCATTCTCCCTTAGATACTCTTGGAACTCGGCACTCAAGTACTCACCACCTCGATCCGATCGAAGTGTCTTGATGCTTCGTCCCAACTGATTCTCTACTTCACTTCTGAATTCTTTGAACCTTTCAAAAGCTTCAGATTTGTATTTCATCAAATACACATACCCATACCTTGAGAAATCATCGGTAAAGGTGATGAAGTAGGCATGTCCATGCTTAGTGATGATGCTAAGCGGACCGCACACATCGGTATGGATCAAATCCAATAACCCTTTGGCTCGCTCCACATGGCCCTTAAAGGGAATTTTGGTCATCTTTCCTTTTAGACAGGATTCACAAGTTGTGAGAGCATTAATATCAGACATATCAAACATACCAACTCCCACTAGCTTGTTCATCCTTCTTAAGGAAATATGTCCTAATCGAGCATGCCATAATTGTGCCGAATTTAGAGTATCTTGTTTTCTCTTGTTTGTTGTTGTTATCGCTTGGACATTGTTTAGTGGAATATCTTTCAATTTTAAGTTATAGAGATCGTTTTCAAGTTCCCCGGTACCAACTAAACATTCATTCTTGTAAATGTTGCAAACACCTTTGCTAAATAAACAAGAAAATCCATCTTTGTCCAACATAGAAATGGAAATAATGTTTTTCACGAAGTCGGGTACAAACAAAACATCTCTCAAAATTAACTTAAAATCATTGTTCAAAAGCAAGTAAACATCTCCTACGGCCTTGGCAGCAACCCTGGCTCCATTGCCCATCTTCAAAAAGGTCTCACCTTTTCTAAGCCTTCTACTTCTTCCCATCACCTGCAAATCATTACAGAGATGTGAGCCACAGCCTGTATCCAATACCCAAGAAGTAGAGTTAATTGAAATGTTTACTTCAATATAGAACATACCGTTTCCAGAACCCTTATGGGCAAGATATTCCCTGCAGTTACGCCTCCAATGTCCAGGCTTCTTGCAGTAATGACAAACGTCAACAGTATTGTTAGCCTTCACTGGTGTGGCTACCACAACAGGACTCGGAGCTTGCCTCTTCGAGGGCACATTCTTCTTGGGACGTTGGAAAGAACGCTTCTTTCCCTTCCCACGTGGATCGGTCTTCGTACCAGATGAAGAACCCACATAAAGAACCGACTTCTCTTTCTTGATAGTGGACTCAAAAGTCACAAGCATATTCACCAACTCCTCAAGGGTCGGCTCCATCTTGTTCATATTGAAATTCACCACAAAAGGATCAAACGAGCTAGGCAGGGACAACATCAACACGTCGGTGGTCAACTCCGAAGGCAAGATCAAATCCATGCCAACGACTTTGTCCACGAGCCCAATCAACTTTAGGCCATGCTCATGGACCGAGGCCCCATCTCGCATGCATAAAGTGATGAGCTCCTTGACTGTGGCATGCCTAAGAGGCCGAGTCTGCTCACCAAAGAGCTCCTTGAGGTGCATATGAATGTCAGCAGCATTCTTTGCATCCTCGAAACGCCTCTGCAGCTCATCGTTCATGGAAGCCTGCATATAACACCTAGCCTTCAAGTCATGGTCACACCAATCCTTGTAGGTCTGCAATTCCTCAGGAGTGCAGCTAGTCGGAGCCTCAGCAGGGGGCGACTCAGTCAGTGTATATGAAATTTTCTCCGAGTTCAAGACGATCTTTAGATTTCTCAGCCAAGTGATATAGTTTGGTCAGGTTAGAACGTGTTTTTCGAGTATGGCAGAAAGTGGATTGCGAATTGAAGACTGTAATGCCCCAGAATTTGATTAATGTAATTTGAAATGATTAACGTAATCTGAGCTGATTTATTGATAAGGAACGGATATGAGTATAGTTGGACCACTCCGAGACCAAATTGGGTAACACATATGAGTTATGTGATTTTCGGGCAGAACATGTGGCGCCCGAGCGGTAGAAGATGACCGCCCGAGCGCCAATGTTCAATAAGGTAATGTTCGGGCAGAGGAGGTGGCACCCGGGCGGTAGTTTTGACCGCCCGAGCGCCAAGGAACATGGAGTGAGGACAGAACCTCCCTCGCCCGGGCGGTACGTTTTAACCGCCCGAGCGCCGAGCTCGCGCCCGAGCGGTAAATTGCCACCGCCCGAGCGCGAGACGTGTTGCACGCGGGGTGTGCCATTTGCCTTGCTGCATGTCCGAGATGTATATGTATATATATATACATACATGCGTGAATTGCTGGAGAATTCAGACGAAAGAATCGAGAAAGAGTTCTGTCATTTTATTGAAAAATCCTTACGCCTTTTGTGAGAAATCCGTCCGTCCGATTTTGAATCCGACTTCGGTACTGAGTTCCTATCGACGTAGACTACGAATTGACGTAAGTTTTGCTACGTTTGAATATGATTTAACAATATGGTATTGTCAGAATCTGATATGATTCATATATGATGTTCTTGGCAAGTTAGACATCGTAGAATCTGAACTGGATTGAGAAAATGATACCATATGAAATTGTTATGAATTTCAAAGTTAGATTAACTAAGACTTGATATCAGAATTGAGTTGTTCTTGATTATGAGATGTTGGATTTATATCTGAGTCATATGGTAGTACTGGATATATTGAAAATATGACGTTATGTTGTGAAACAGAATTTGATTAAATTCTGATTATATCCAGTATTGATTGAGTGGTGTATTGATACCGTACCCCCGATATTGTTATTGTCAGATTGAGTATTGACAGGCTTGAGTTCGAGACTTCGACCGAGTCAGAATATCAGAAAGAAAGGTATAAATTAATGTTGAGTTGGGATTGCACAACTCGAGGAAGGTTTGACTCGAGTTTCCCTAAATTACATACTTAGTTTATTACATTGATTCTTGTAATTGATGAGATTGATGTTTGTTGTCTATTGATTTATAGCCACTGCATGTAATGACTACTGATTCGCTAGTCATTGATTGATTGGCTTAGATACTGACTATATGTATTGATTACTGAGTCGTTGAGTCATAGGCGGATTCTCCTAGTCACCGGCTGATTCGTCTGGTTATTGGCTGATTCGCCTAGTTATTGACTGATTCGTCTAAACTTAAGCTGATTCGCTTAAATTACAGGCTGATTCGTCTGGTTATTGGCTGATTCGCCTAATTCTTGGCTGATTCGTCAATTCTGCGGCTGATTCGCCAGATACTGGATATATGAATTATATCGATGCCGTTTAGGGATTGATTCATTCCTAGCGACTGAGATTCGGTATACTTATCATTATTCAGACATTAGGATCCCTAGAATAGAAATGAGTCGAGTCTGAGACGACGCGTCAATTGAGTCGAGTCTGAGATAACGCATCGGTTGAGTTGAGTCTGATATGACATGTTGATTTACAGTTTTATATCATTCATGTTTGTTGAATTGCTACATGTTAATGATAACTGATATATGCTTTTGTATATGTTTCTATATAATTGCATGTTTACATTGTTTATACTGGGATGTATTTCTCACCGGAGTTATCCGGCTGTTGTCTTGTTTTGTATGTGTGCATGACAACAGGTGGGGCTGAATCAGGGTCAAGAAGATGAAGAGAGATCATGATTAGAGTGGAGGCTCCGGACTTGGATTAGAGATAGGGTTAAACACTTGATAGTAGTTGTTGAACCTGAATATGTATGATTGTATATTTTATCAGAGTGATACTTTTATACTGATATGTATAGGAGTTGATTCCATTGACTTCCGCATTTTTTAAAAAAAATTTTAGACCCTGTTTTATAATTGATTAATTAGTCCCAATGATGATTAAGAACATGATTAGCGTCCGGGTCCCCACAACAGGTGGTATCAGAGCTGTAGGTACTAGAACTGTAGATTCTTGAGTTTGAGATAGAAGAGGATAGTGAGCGGGGTAGAATGTGTTTTCTTTCCTTGCTTGTGAATGCTAGCATGTCTTACTGCTTTAATACATGTACTTGCTTATCTGATTTGATTTCGTAATATGTATTATTGGGAACAAATCTGAACCGATTTTCGATCAGCAGTAAGATGATCGGGAGGGAGACTGAATTGAAACAGGTTTGTTGGATTGAGTTATTAATCCTTTTGAGTTTCAGATATGCCTCCTAGACGAATCCCAGAACAGGGTAGTACATCGAATCTTCCAATGGATGTAACACCGACTCCAATGGAAACCTTGCTGAAGAGGTTTCAGTTATTCAAACCACCCACTCTGAAAAGTACTGAGACATAAGTCGAGTGTGAGAGTTGGTTAGGTAGCATAGAGTTGCTGTTTGATTCACTGGAGTACAGTGATGAGCGCCGGATTAAATTGATTGGGCACCAGTTGCTTGATGTTGCACAAAGCTGGTGGGTTACAATGAAGAGGGCCTTGGAGCAACGAGGTACGATTATTACTTGGGATGTATTTAAAACTGAGTTTTATCAGAGATTTTTCCCAATATCGTACAGAAAAGACAAGGGAGCGGAGTTTGCCAATTTGAGACAGGGTCAGCTGAACATTGAAGAATATGTGACCAAGTTCTCTACCTTGTTGAAGTTTGCTCCACATGTATCTGAAAATGACGAAGCCGTGGCTGATCAGTTCATCAATGGCTTGAATCCCGATATATTTACATTGGTGAACACCGGACGACCGAATAACTTTGCGGATGCCATGAATAGAGCAAAGGGCGCGGAAGCCGGCCTGATAAGGCAGAGAGGAGCTGAATTTGTTCCTCCAGTGGCGAGACCACAGCAACCACCTCCCCGATTCGAGAGTGGCAGTAGCAGTGGTGGAAGGAAAGATTTTCTAAAGGCTAGAGGAAAGCAATTTAAGAAGTCTGGCGGCAGTTCTTCTAGCTCTAGTGGTTCTCAGCAGAGTTATACTGGCGTTTATTGCGGAAATTGTGGAGGGAGACATTCCACTGAACAATGCCAAGGAGTACTTGGTAGCTGCCACTTCTGCAAGCAACAGGGACATTTTGCCAGAGTATGTCCACAGAGGGGTTCCCAAAGATCCCAGGGAGCCGAACCATCTGGACCAGCGGCACAGTGGAGTAGAAGATCAGCTGCCGTTCCTTCATTTCAGCCAGCACCATCTCAGTCACAGCAGAGGCCAGGAGGAAGCCAGACAGTTGGCCAACCTCCTAGACAGCATGCCAGAGTATTTGCTTTGACTGAGGAGCAGGCTCAGGAAGCACCAGATGATGATGTTGCAGGTAACTAATTTGTTTGATTTTCCTGCATATGTATTGAGGGATGCCGGTGCTTCACATATTTTTATTTCTAAGAGATTGCATTGATGCATGCATTATCTGTTGAGTCTCTATTTACTGTAGTATTTGTTTCATTTCCTTTGGGAAAAGATCTTGTATCAGCGATTTCTGTTAGATCTTGTATACTACAGTAGGATGAGAATGAGATCGAGTTAGATCGTGTGGTATCTTGTATTGTGCTAGTGTTCTCTGATTTTGGAACTGCATTACTGATATTGATATGCGGACCAAGTACAGAGCTACCATAGATTAATTCCAGAAGATGGTAAGAATCAGATCTGAGATGATCAAGAGATGAATATTGTACGATAAGAATTCTAGACTGAGAATTCCTTTGATATTCGTACTATCTATGACTCGATTATTACAGAAAGGAGCAGAATGACTCCTTATGTATTCAGTTGATTTACTGAAGTTGAGTCTATCATTGGCTGATTTACCAATGATAAGAAAGTTCTCGATGTTTTCTCTGATAAGACTTCAGATCTGATTCCAATCAGAGAGATTGATTTTAGTCTTGAACTGATCTTAGAAATTGTTGAAATTTTGAATCCTGATTGAGACAGATAGTAGACAATAAAGATTATATTGTACAGTACGAACCAGAGCTGATTTCGAATCGATAGCAGTTTAAAAAGCTGATTAGAATATTTAGAACTCAATATCGATAGTTCGAACAGAGTGTCGATCAGAATATTAGGTAAGTAATACTGTATTATATGTTAATAACTGATTTGTTTATGCCCGATATTTCGAATGTGAAATGACATAGATGGTCAGAAAGGTGCAATACTTGATTCAGTACGCATCTTGATAGTAGAAAATGTTTTGATAGAAACAGATGAGATTAGATATGGCAGAGTTTGGACTGAAATGTCTGAATTATATACAGATAAAGATAAAAAGAAAACAAACCAAGAGATTGGTTAGATAATTATCGATTCCTGAATGGAAATGAGATTACATTTCCGAGTATATCGTAATGAAATTACTGCATTCCTCTCGGAATTGAGTATTGATTGAGTTAGGAATAACAGACTGACCCAGTCTGCGAGTGCTAACTCGTACATGAAGATGTACAAATATGATATATTACGGAGTATCAGTCAGAAAAGTGATGAGGTTACATGGAGAGTTGAGAGTTGATTATATTAGATCGTGATTTTGGTTGATTTTGCACGTTTGACAGAATGTACAGTAAGAGTTGGATACTAGATTATATCTGAATACTGAATAGTATTCACCACCTGATAGACAGTCATAGTGAATTATCCAGATTTCGGAGGATATGCTGAAAGCTGTAATGCTTGATTTTAACACTGAATGGCAGAATTCGTTGCTATTTTGGTGGGTTTTCATACAACAACAACTATCAATTGAGTATTGAGATAACTCATTTCGAAGCGTTGTACGGAAAGATATATGGATCCTCTCTTTATTTGAATGATATCTCTGAGATTCTTGAGATTGGATCTGAAATGATCAGAGATATTACTTAAAAGATGAAGCTAATTCAGAAGAAAATAAAAACAGCTCATAATAAACAGATTGAATATGCCAACGTCGGACGATGACTGTTGGTATTTGAGACCGAATATCGAATATATCCTTGATTGGGATAAAGCAGATTCGATAACAGCTGATGATGTTGAGCTGTTACGAACTGGTGATGGGTCTATACAGATGTTGTATAACCAGTATTGCGAGATTGATTTTATCAGAGCTATTTTTGGAATAGAAGTTGATATGAGATTGAAATATCAGAATAGATTCCTCGAGATGAGTGTCTGATTTAAACTCTATATACATTTCTTCTGATATATCTGAATTGATTACTTGCGAGTTCGAGGACGAACTCAGATCTAAGAGGGGGAGAAATGTAATGCCCAAGAATTTGATTAATGTAATTTGAAATGATTAACGTAATCTGAGCTGATTTATTGATAAGGAACGGATATGAGTATAGTTGGACCACTCCGAGACCAAATTGGGTAACACATATGAGTTATGTGATTTTCGGGCAGAACATGTGGCGCCCGAGCGGTAGAAAATGACCGCCCGAGCGCCAATGTTCAATAAGGTAATGTTCGGGCAGAGGAGGTGGCGCCCGGGCGGTAGTTTTGACCGCCCGAGCGCCAAGGAACATGGAGTGAGGACAGAACCTCCCTCGCTCGGGCGGTACGTTTTAACCGCCCGAGCGCCGAGCTCGCGCCCGAGCGGTAAATTGCCACCGCCCGAGCACGAGACGTGTTGCACGCGGGGTGTGCCATTTGCCTTGCTGCATGTCCGAGATGTATATGTATATATATATATATATACATGCGTGAATTGCTGGAGAATTCAGACGAAAGAATCGAGAAAGAGTTCTATCATTTTATTGAAAAATCCTTACGCCTTTTGTGAGAAATCCGTCCGTCCGATTTTGAATCCGACTTCGGTACTGAGTTCCTATCGACGTAGACTACGACTTGACGTAAGTTTTGCTACGTTTGAATATGATTTAACAATATGGTATTGTCAGAATCTGATATGATTCATATATGATGTTCTTGGCATGTTAGACATCGTAGAATCTGAACTGGATTGAGAAAATGATACCATATGAAATTGTTATGAATTTCAAAGTTAGATTAACTAAGACTTGATATCAGAATTGAGTTGTTCTTGATTATGAGATGTTGGATTTATATCTGAGTGATATGGTAGTACTGGATATATTGAAAATATGACGTTATGTTGTGAAACAGAATTTGATTAAATTCTGATTATATCCAGTATTGATTGAGTGGTGTATTGATACCGTACCCCCGATATTGTTATTGTCAGATGGAGTATTGACAGGCTTGAGTTCGAGACTTCGACCGAGTCAGAATATCAGAAAGTAAGGTATAAATTAATGTTGAGTTGGGATTGCACAACTCGAGGAAGGTTTGACTCGAGTTTCCCTAAATTACATACTTAGTTTATTACATTGATTCTTGTAATTGATGAGATTGATGTTTGTTGTCTATTGATTTATAGCCACTGCATGTAATTACTACTGATTCGCTAGTCATTGATTGATTGGCTTAGATACTGACTATATGTATTGATTACTGAGTCGTTGAGTCATAGGCGGATTCTCCTAGTCACCGGCTGATTCGTCTGGTTATTGGCTGATTCGCCTAGTTATTGACTGATTCGTCTAAACTTAAGCTGATTCGCTTAAATTACGGGCTGATTCGCCTAATTCTTGGCTGATTCGTCAATTCTGCGGCTGATTCGCCCAGATACTGGATATATGAATTATATCGATGCCGTTTAGGGATTGATTCATTCCTAGCGACTGAGATTCGGTATATTTATCATTATTCAGACATCAGGATCCCTAGAATAGAAATGAGTCGAGTCTGAGACGACGCGTCAATTGAGTCGAGTCTGAGATAACGTGTCGATTGAGTTGAGTCTGATATGACATGTTGATTTACAGTTTTATATCATTCATGTTTGTTGAATTGCTACATGTTAATGATAACTGATATATGCTTTTGTATATGTTTCTATATAATTGCATGTTTACATTGTTTATACTGGGATGTATTTCTCACCGGAGTTGTAATGCCCGAGAATTATAGAATTGTTAAACCAAGATTATTAATCTTCATTAACGCAGGACTCGGAAGATATGAGAATGCATGACATGCAATGAAGGAAGAAAAGACATGAGAAAATAAGAGTTTTTATTTGAGATAAGACCGCACCCGCGCCCATAACGGGAGTGCACCCGCGGTCATAAATTATGAAATTTTGGTAAGAAAGTCCGTAGCATCACCGCACCCGCGGTGCTAGCCAGAGCGCACCCGCGGTGAAGACACCGCACCCGCGGTCTCGTACGTACCGCACCCGCGGTCTCAGCTTTGAGAGAATGGATAGGAATCACCGTTTGAGCGCACCCGCGGTGCATATGTTACCGCACCCGCGGTGCGACGTGCACTAGGAATATGTTGCCACTTGTTTTGCATGCAATTGAACTATATATAGATATGGTCGTTTTCTTCAGAATCAGAACATAAGAGCCGAGAATTCCTTTAGAAATCCCTTCAACTTTCGTTGCGTTGATTTGTGATTCCGTGCGAACCGGCTATCAAAATCCGAATCCGAAAGTGGTATCGTTCTCCTCGTACTACGAGCTACACAAGGACGTAAGTTTTGTTACGTTTAGACAAGATGTGATTTTATGATGTTGTCAGAATTGAATAGAATTCAGATATGGTGTTTCTACTGCCGTAGATATTATAGAATTGAAGTCAGATTTAGAAATAGACTGTTTATGGAATTGTTATGATTTTCAGAAATGATTTGATTGAGAATTGATATCAGAGTTGTGTTATTATTGCTTAAAGTGTACAAAATACTGAAGTTATAGATTGTACTGAGATATATTATGAATTCTGTATGATATTGTGATGTTGAGACTGACGGGATTACAAGACTGTGTTATTATGCCATTGAAACATCAGTTGAATTAGATTGATCAGATTCAGATATGATTTAGATTACATCCTGATGTTGTTGATATGAATCAGATGGTATTTTGTTCAGATATTGATCAGATTATGTACTGAGTTGAGTATTGATCAGAACAGATTGTGAATACAGATTGTGATTTGAACTACACATTGATACAGTGTATTTGTTATTGTCATTTCAGATTGGATATGGACAGACTGGACTTCGAGACTTCGTCTTCCTCAGACGGGGAAGATAAAGGTATAATTCATGTGATATTCGGGAAGAAACAACTCAATCGAGATCATCCTTGAGTTGCCCAATAAATCACATACTATATTCTTGTTTATGTTTTATCTAATTATGCTTTGGTTACAGATCATGTTGCATTGCATTAAGATGATTATGCTTGTTTACAGATTTTGTATTCATGCATTAAGATAGGAAAGTCTGCGAGATCATCCAGACTTCTAGATGTTCGGCGATATCTCAGCTTAGGGGAAGATCACCCCCCTTTGTAGATGTGGATACAGATCAGGCCGAAGTCTAGGAATAAGACGGACAGCACCTCGATTGGGAGGGTAGGTGACAGACAGTGCCGTCTTATTCACCCCGGGATCCCTAGAGTTCCAGATCGAGTCGAGTCTAGACATGATTTGATTAGGACTTCATGCTTATATGGATGTGGCTCCTAGACCATGGGACCCATCGTTATTGCTTACAGTTGTGCTAGCATGTTTTATGATTTAGATTGTTTATATGCTTGTTTATCTGATTTGAGCTGCATGCTTAATTTCATAGACTATGAAAGATATTATGTTTATACATAATCGCATGTTTAATGAATTAGTTTGTTTATATACATGCTTACCATGTTTTATACTGGGATTTATTCTCACCGGAGTTATCCGGCTGTTGTCGTGTTTTGTATGTGTGCATGACAACAGGTGGGGCTGGATCAGGGTCGAGAAGATGACGAGAGAAGACGAGTTTAGCGTGGCGATTCCGGACTTACAGTAGATTGGATTTTACTACTTGAACTGCAGTAGTTGAACCTTAGATTAATTAAAAAGACTGTTGTACATTATTGTATCTTTATACTGAAATGTAGTTTTATACAGATATGTATATCATGTAGATGCCATTATCTTCCGCACTTTATTTTAAAAAGAAAAATTTTTAGACCCTGTTTATCAGAACTGATAATTAAATCCCAACGGTGATTAAGAAGATGATTAGCGTCCGGGTCCTCACAACAGGTGGTATCAGAGCAGATCGTTCTTTTAGACTTAGATTATCAGAGCGATAGATTCTTTAGCTTGAGATAGTCAGAGTTGATAGATTCTTTTAGACGGAGATAGAAGAGAATGAGCGGGGTAGATTGAATTTTCTTTCCTTGCATGTGATTGCTAGCATGAGAATTATGTTAATGTTGATTTTCATGATGTGTGCTAGCATGATTTATCGCTTTCCCTATTACATGTTGTGTGTTATCTGAGTTGATTGCAGCATGTAATGGTTAAGCCTGAATCAGAACCGAGTCTGGATCAGAGGTATATGATCAGAGGAGGGCTGAGACAGAATATATAGATTGTATATTGATTTGTTTGATATTCAGATATACCGCCTCGGAGATTTCCAGAAAGGGGTAGCACTTCGTCTGAACAACTAGATGCATCAGAAGCTCAGCTAGAAGAAAAGATGAAAGAATTTGAGTTATTACAGCCGCCGACTTTGAGTGGTATTGAGACATCTGAAGATTGCCAGAACTGGTTTGATGATATAGAAATCTTGTTTGATTTTCTTGATTGTACAGATGAACAGAGGGTTAAAATGGTGCCTTATCAGTTACGAGAAGCCGCCAGGAGCTGGTGGATTACCAGTAGAAGAATGTGGGCACAGAGAGGTACAGTAATATCGTGGGAAATATTCAGAACTGAATTCTATCGAAGATTTTTCTCAGCTTCGTACCGAGAGAATAAGAAATTAGAGTTTGAGAATTTGAGCCAAGGGCAGCTGAATATTGACCAATATATTGCTAAATTCTCTACTCTACTGCATTTTGCTCCTCATTTAGCTGGGAATGATGAAGCTGTAGTGAATCAATTCATTAGAGGGTTGAATTCAGAGGTAGTTGCATTTATGAATTTGCAACGACCTTACCATTTTGCTGACATTCTGAGTAGAGCAAAGAGAGCGGAGGCGAGCCTGATTAGACAATTGACAAGGTTGTGTGTGAAGCCACCCCAGACACAGCAATCCCCTCTTCGAATTGAGCGTGGCAGCACGAGTGGAAAGCAAGATTTGCTGAAAGTTCAAAAGAAGCCATTCAAGAAGTTGGGAAGTGGTTCCTCTAGCTCGAGTGGTTCCAGTCCAAGCCATACTGATGTCTATTGTAGGAATTGCGGAGGGAGACATTCCTCAGAGCAATGCAAAGGAGTGCTGGGTAGATGCAATACCTGTAAACAGCTGGGGCATTTTGCTAAAGTTTGTCCCCAGAAAGGCTTCCGAAGAGGTTAGGGAGCAGAGTCATTGGTGTAATGACAGAAGAACAGACTCAGAACACGTCATAGGTACTATTCTGTTATGATTATATTGCATAGGTATTGATATGTACTAATGCATTTTTATGAGTATCTATGATTGATTAGCATGGAGATATGCTGTACCTATTGGGTTTGTTGTACTGTAGTATTATTTTCCTTGATGGTTGAGGAAAATGATGATATCTAAGATTTTTATGATATATATATACTACAGTAAGATAAGAATGAGATAGAGATTGATTATGACGTACTTGTGTTTTCTGCTTTGGATGCATTGTTGATATGTATATGCTGAACAAGTACAGACATATTGTAGAATATGTTCCAGACATGGTAAGATTCAAATTAGAGATAGCTAATGAGTAGAGATGTTGCAATAAGGATTTTAGATTTAGAATTCCTTTGATATTGTCGTATATGACTCGATTGTTACAGAAAGGAACAGATGGTATCCTTATGTACTCAGTAGATGTACTGAAATCGAGCTTAACATTGGCAGATTTGCCACTGATATACGAGTTGGCAGATGTTTGCCTAGATAAGATTTTAGATTTGCTTTATATCAGAAAGATAGATTTCAGAATTGAATTCAGATCAAATACTGATTGTTGTTTTAAAATTCAGAACAGAATGATATTAAGTGTACAGAATGTTACAGAAAGAATTGAAAGATCAGTAGAACAGTACCAACCAGGAGTTACATTCGATTTTGTGTGGCTCTCTGGCATGTTTCAGTATATTCAGAGATGTTCTGATGATTCTATGCTTGATATATTTATAAGATTTTGATATGTTAACAGCATTTGATTGATTAAATGAAATATTTGAAGATTTATTGAATATTCAGAGAACCGTGATTATTGTATACAGAAATTAGTCAGGTATGAATCATAATTGAAACAGATTGTATTCAGAATATGTGATATCTGCAGTTTGTATACCGATTCATTTGCACAGTTGAGACAGAAATCAGTGACTGTAAACGACACAGGTAACAAATATATCAGAATTAGCAGAGATGTCAGAAAGTCAGAATTGCTGAGTTTTACAGATTTTCTTATTCTCTTATTTTCTGATTATGTTGTATCTGCTTGCGTGTTGTGATTACTCTAAATCAGTATTTGAGACATCTTATATTGTTTGGGAGCATATTCTATTTGCAGATGATTTGGGCACTGTGAAGATTGATCAGTAGTCAGAATTATCAGTATTGCCAGCAATCGTTGTTTTATGAGTTTTCTTAAACTCACTAGATCTGTATAGGCTGTTTTTATCTCGAATCTGATTGATATTACTGTAGTTTGCATGTATGTTTGATACAGAATATTGTAAACAGTTGAGAGTTGCAACAGTTCAGAAATGTGATCAGAATGCTCAGAATTGTATTTTGATAATCAGAACAGAGTTTCAATTAGGGCAACCGATATGTGAATTGTGTTTGTATAAGATTGATTATCTTGTGATATCCGAATGTTTCAGAATCTTATAACAGAATTGATATTTATAATCAGAGCCGAATACCAGGTAGGTATTTCTTCTTTATTTTATTATTAACTGATTGTTTATACAGAATAGTTCGAATCTGAAAGCACAGATAGTGTCAGAAATGCACAGTAGTGAGTTCAGTTTTCATTCAAGTGATTGTGAATGTATTATATTCGAACAGATAGTTGTGATATAAACAGATTAGATCAGTTATGGCAGAAATTGTACAGAAATGTTAACAGAAATTGTACTGATAGGTCTGAATGGCTAACAGAGAAAGACAGAAAGATAGAAATCAGAAGATTATTACAGAATGTGTATAATTCTGAATTGAAATGGGAGTACATTTCTATGGTTTCGTAATGACATTACAGCCATTTTCTTTAGATCTTGATGTGATATGATTATGATTGACAGATTTCTCAATCTATATCTATCAGTTTGTAACGTACAAACAGAACTAGATGACATAGATCGATGTCAAAGAAATAATCAGATGGATTAGAATATTGAAGTAGATGATATCAGATTGTGATTTTGATGGAGTTGTACTTGTGATAGACTCTATCATAAGCTCTCTTGTGTAGATTTATTACAGATTGGCAGGTAGTCAGAGATATTGACAGATAGTCAGGGTGTAATAATCAGATATTGGCAAATATTGGTAGGACTTTAGTGCTGGATGTTAGCACTAGTTATCCAGATAGTTCAGCATGAATAGATGTTATAAACCAACATCGGATGATGATGATTGGTACTTGGGGTCGAAGATTGTATATGTCTTTGTTTGAGATAAACAGAGGTGATAACAGCAGAAGATACGGATATGTGATAAGTTGTAGATTGGTTTGTACAGATGTTGTATAACCAGCATGGCAAGATTGATTCTGTCAGAGTTAGTTTAAGAAGTATTATGATAGGATACTTCATGAATTCTTATTCCAGACTGGAATTAGAGAGTTGAGTTCGAATTGAACTCTAGTATACATTTCTTCTCGTACAACTGAATTGATTTCTTGAGAGTTCGAGGACGAACTCAGATCTAAGAGGGGGAGAAATGTAATGCCCGAGAATTATAGAATTGTTAAACCAAGATTATTAATCTTCATTAACGCAGGACTCGGAAGATATGAGAATGCATGACATGCAATGAAGGAAGAAAAGACATGAGAAAATAAGAGTTTTTATTTGAGATAAGACCGCACCCGCGCCCATAACGGGAGTGCACCCGCGGTCATAAATTATGAAATTTTGGTAAGAAAGTCCGTAGCATCACCGCACCCGCGGTGCTAGCCAGAGCGCACCCGCGGTGAAGACACCACACCCGCGGTCTCGTACGTACCGCACCCGCGGTCTCAGCTTTGAGAGAATGGATAGGAATCACCGTTTGAGCGCACCCGCGGTGCATATGTTACCGCACCCGCGGTGCGACGTGCACTAGGAATATGTTGCCACTTGTTTTGCATGCAATTGAACTATATATAGATATGGTCGTTTTCTTCAGAATCAGAACATAAGAGCCGAGAATTCCTTTAGAAATCCCTTCAACTTTCGTTGCGTTGATTTGTGATTCCGTGCGAACCGGCTATCAAAATCCGAATCCGAAAGTGGTATCGTTCTCCTCGTACTACGAGCTACACAAGGACGTAAGTTTTGTTACGTTTAGACAAGATGTGATTTTATGATGTTGTCAGAATTGAATAGAATTCAGATATGGTGTTTCTACTGCCGTAGATATTATAGAATTGAAGTCAGATTTAGAAATAGACTGTTTATGGAATTGTTATGATTTTCAGAAATGATTTGATTGAGAATTGATATCAGAGTTGTGTTATTATTGCTTAAAGTGTACAAAATACTGAAGTTATAGATTGTACTGAGATATATTATGAATTCTGTATGATATTGTGATGTTGAGACTGACGGGATTACAAGACTGTGTTATTATGCCATTGAAACATCAGTTGAATTAGATTGATCAGATTCAGATATGATTTAGATTACATCCTGATGTTGTTGATATGAATCAGATGGTATTTTGTTCAGATATTGATCAGATTATGTACTGAGTTGAGTATTGATCAGAACAGATTGTGAATACAGATTGTGATTTGAACTACACATTGATACAGTGTATTTGTTATTGTCATTTCAGATTGGATATGGACAGACTGGACTTCGAGACTTCGTCTTCCTCAGACGGGGAAGATAAAGGTATAATTCATGTGATATTCGGGAAGAAACAACTCAATCGAGATCATCCTTGAGTTGCCCAATAAATCACATACTATATTCTTGTTTATGTTTTATCTAATTATGCTTTGGTTACAGATCATGTTGCATTGCATTAAGATGATTATGCTTGTTTACAGATTTTGTATTCATGCATTAAGATAGGAAAGTCTGCGAGATCATCCAGACTTCTAGATGTTCGGCGATATCTCAGCTTAGGGGAAGATCACCCCCCTTTGTAGATGTGGATACAGATCAGGCCGAAGTCTAGGAATAAGACGGACAGCACCTCGATTGGGAGGGTAGGTGACAGACAGTGCCGTCTTATTCACCCCGGGATCCCTAGAGTTCCAGATCGAGTCGAGTCTAGACATGATTTGATTAGGACTTCATGCTTATATGGATGTGGCTCCTAGACCATGGGACCCATCGTTATTGCTTACAGTTGTGCTAGCATGTTTTATGATTTAGATTGTTTATATGCTTGTTTATCTGATTTGAGCTGCATGCTTAATTTCATAGACTATGAAAGATATTATGTTTATACATAATCGCATGTTTAATGAATTAGTTTGTTTATATACATGCTTACCATGTTTTATACTGGGATTTATTCTCACCGGAGTTATCCGGCTGTTGTCGTGTTTTGTATGTGTGCATGACAACAGGTGGGGCTGGATCAGGGTCGAGAAGATGACGAGAGAAGACGAGTTTAGCGTGGCGATTCCGGACTTACAGTAGATTGGATTTTACTACTTGAACTGCAGTAGTTGAACCTTAGATTAATTAAAAAGACTGTTGTACATTATTGTATCTTTATACTGAAATGTAGTTTTATACAGATATGTATATCATGTAGATGCCATTATCTTCCGCACTTTATTTTAAAAAGAAAAATTTTTAGACCCTGTTTATCAGAACTGATAATTAAATCCCAACGGTGATTAAGAAGATGATTAGCGTCCGGGTCCTCACAGGAGTTATCCGGCTGTTGTCTTGTTTTGTAAGTGTGCATGACAACAGGTGGGGCTGAATCAGGGTCAAGAAGATGAAGAGAGATCATGATTAGAGTGGAGGCTCCGGACTTGGATTAGAGATAGGGTTAAACACTTGATAGTAGTTGTTGAACCTGAATATGTATGATTGTATATTTTATCAGAGTGATACTTTTATACTGATATGTATAGGAGTTGATTCCATTGCCTTCCGCATTTTTTAAAAAAAAAATTTAGACCCTGTTTTATAATTGATTAATTAGTCCCAATGATGATTAAGAACATGATTAGCGTCCGGGTCCCCACAACAGGTGGTATCAGAGCTGTAGGTACTAGAACTGTAGATTCTTGAGTTTGAGATAGAAGAGGATAGTGAGCGGGGTAGAATGTGTTTTCTTTCCTTGCTTGTGAATGCTAGCCTGTCTTACTGCTTTAATACATGTTACTTGCTTATCTGATTTGATTTCGTAATATGTATTATTGGGAACAAATCTAAACCGATTTTCGATCAGCAGTAAGATGATCGGGAGGGAGACTGAATTGAAACAGGTTTGTTGGATTGAGTTATTAATCCTTTTGAGTTTCAGATATGCCTCCGAGA
Source organism: Primulina eburnea (assembly GCF_022965805.1). Classification (NCBI taxonomy): domain Eukaryota; kingdom Viridiplantae; phylum Streptophyta; class Magnoliopsida; order Lamiales; family Gesneriaceae; genus Primulina; species Primulina eburnea. The sequence continues at coordinate 33,905,549 of NC_133105.1, read as the reverse complement.
CGAATCCCAGAACAGGGTAGTACATCGAATCTTCCAATGGATGTAACACCGACTCCAATGGAAACCTTGCTGAAGAGGTTTCAGTTATTCAAACCACCCACTCTGAAAGGTACTGAGACATCAGTCGAGTGTGAGAGTTGGTTAGGTAGCATAGAGTTGCTGTTTGATTCATTGGAGTACAGTGATGAGCGCCGGATTAAATTGATTGGGCACCAGTTGCTTGATGTTGCACAAAGCTGGTGGGTTACAATGAAGAGGGCCTTGGAGCAACGAGGTACGATTATTACTTGGGATGTATTTAAAACTGAGTTTTATCAGAGATTTTTCCCAATATCGTACAGAAAAGACAAGGGAGCGGAGTTTGCCAATTTGAGACAGGGTCAGCTGAACATTGAAGAATATGTGACCAAGTTCTCTACCTTGTTGAAGTTTGCTCCACATGTATCTGAAAATGACGAAGCCGTGGCTGATCAGTTCATCAATGGCTTGAATCCCGATATATTTACATTGGTGAACACCGGACGACCGAATAACTTTGCGGATGCCATGAATAGAGCAAAGGGCGCGGAAGCCGGCCTTATAAGGCAGAGAGGAGCTGAATTTGTTCCTCCAGTGGCGAGACCACAGCAACCACCTCCCCGATTCGAGAGTGGCAGTAGCAGTGGTGGAAGGAAAGATTTTCTAAAGGCTAGAGGAAAGCAATTTAAGAAGTCTGGCGGCAGTTCTTCTAGCTCTAGTGGTTCTCAGCAGAGTTATACTGGCGTTTATTGCGGAAATTGTGGAGGGAGACATTCCACTGAACAATGCCAAGGAGTACTTGGTAGCTGCCACTTCTGCAAGCAACAGGGACATTTTGCCAGAGTATGTCCACAGAGGGGTTCCCAAAGATCCCAGGGAGCTGAACCATCTGGACCAGCGGCACAGTGGAGTAGAAGATCAGCTGCCGTTCCTTCATTTCAGCCAGCACCATCTCAGTCACAGCAGAGGCCAGGAGGAAGCCAGACAGTTGGCCAACCTCCTAGACAGCATGCCAGAGTATTTGCTTTGACTGAGGAGCAGGCTCAGGAAGCACCAGATGATGATGTTGCAGGTAACTAATTTGTTTGATTTTCCTGCATATGTATTGAGGGATGCCAGTACTTCACATATTTTTATTTCTAAGAGATTGCATTGATGCATGCATTATCTGTTGAGTCTCTATTTACTGTAGTATTTGTTTCCTTTCCTTTGGGAAAAGATCTTGTATCAGCGATTTCTGTTAGATCTTGTATACTACAGTAGGATGAGAATGAGATCGAGTTAGATCGTGTGGTAGCTTGTATTGTGCTAGTGTTCTCTGATTTTGGAACTGCATTACTGATATTGATATGCGGACCAAGTACAGAGCTACCATAGATTAATTTCAGAAGATGGTAAGAATCAGATCTGAGATGATCAAGAGATGAATATTGTACGATAAGAATTCTAGACTGAGAATTCCTTTGATATTCGTACTATCTATGACTCGATTATTACAGAAAGGAGCAGAATGACTCCTTATGTATTCAGTTGATTTACTGAAGTTGAGTCTATCATTGGCTGATTTACCAATGATAAGAAAGTTCTCGATGTTTTCTCTGATAAGACTTCAGATCTGATTCCAATCAGAGAGATTGATTTTAGTCTTGAACTGATCTTAGAAATTGTTGAAATTTTGAATCCTGATTGAGACAGATAGTAGACAATAAAGATTATATTGTACAGTACGAACCAGAGCTGATTTCGAATCGATAGCAGTTTAAAAAGCTGATTAGAATATTTAGAACTCAATATCGATAGTCCGAACAGAGTGTCGATCAGAATATCAGGTAAGTAATACTGTATTATATGTTAATAACTGATTTGTTTATGCCCGATATTTCGAATGTGAAATGACATAGATGGTCAGAAAGGTGCAATACTTGATTCAGTACGCATCTTGATAGTAGAAAATGTTTTGATAGAAACAGATGAGATTAGATATGGCAGAGTTTGGACTGAAATGTCTGAATTATAGACAGATAAAGATAAAAAGAAAACAAACCAAGAGATTGGTTAGATAATTATCGATTCCTGAATGGAAATGAGATTACATTTCCGAGGATATCGTAATGAAATTACTGCATTCCTCTCGGAATTGAGTATTGATTGAGTTAGGAATAACAGACTGACCCAGTCTGCGAGTGCTAACTCGTACATGAAGATGTACAAATATGATATATTACGGAGTATCAGTCAGAAAAGTGATGAGGTTACATGGAGAGTTGAGAGTTGATTATATTAGATCGTGATTTTGGTTGATTTTGCACGTTTGACAGAATGTACAGTAAGAGTTGGATACTAGATTATATCTGAATACTGAATAGTATTCACCACCTGATAGACAGTCATAGTGAATTATCCAGATTTCGGAGGATATGCTGAAAGCTGTAATGCTTGATTTTAACACTGAATGGCAGAATTTGTTGCTATTTTGGTGGGTTTTCGTACAACAACAACTATCAATTGAGTATTGAGATAACTCATTTCGAAGCGTTGTACGGAAAGATATATGGATCCTCTCTTTATTTGAATGATATCATTGAGATTCTTGAGATTGGATCTGAAATGATCAGAGATATGACTTAAAAGATGAAGCTAATTCAGAAGAAAATAAAAACAGCTCATAATAAACAGATTGAATATGCCAACGTCGGACGATGACTGTTGGTATTTGAGACCGAATATCGAATATATCCTTGATTGGGATAAAGCAGATTCGATAACAGCTGATGATGTTGAGCTGTTACGAACTGGTGATGGGTCTATACAGATGTTGTATAACCAGTATTGCGAGATTGATTTTATCAGAGCTATTTTTGGAATAGAAGTTGATTTGAGATTGAAATATCAGAATAGATTCCTCGAGATGAGTGTCTGATTTAAACTCTATATACATTTCTTCTGATATATCTGAATTGATTACTTGCGAGTTCGAGGACGAACTCAGATCTAAGAGGGGGAGAAATGTAATGCCCAAGAATTTGATTAATGTAATTTGAAATGATTAACGTAATCTGAGCTGATTTATTGATAAGGAACGGATATGAGTATAGTTGGACCACTCCGAGACCAAATTGGGTAACACATATGAGTTATGTGATTTTCGGGCAGAACATGTGGCGCCCGAGCGGTAGAAGATGACCGCCCGAGCGCCAATGTTCAATAAGGTAATGTTCGGGCAGAGGAGGTGGCGCCCGGGCGGTAGTTTTGACCGCCCGAGCGCCAAGGAACATGGAGTGAGGACAGAACCTCCCTCGCCCGGGCGGTACGTTTTAACCGCCCGAGCGCCGAGCTCGCGCCCGAGCGGTAAATTGCCACCGCCCGAGCACGAGACGTGTTGCACGCGGGGTGTGCCATTTGCCTTGCTGCATGTCCGAGATGTATATGTATATATATATATATATACATGCGTGAATTGCTGCAGAATTCAGACGAAAGAATCGAGAAAGAGTTCTGTCATTTTATTGAAAAATCCTTACGCCTTTTGTGAGAAATCCGTCCGTCCGATTTTGAATCCGACTTCGGTACTGAGTTCCTATCGACGTAGACTACGACTTGACGTAAGTTTTGCTACGTTTGAATATGATTTAACAATATGGTATTGTCAGAATCTGATATGATTCATATATGATGTTCTTGGCATGTTAGACATCGTAGAATCTGAACTGGATTGAGAAAATGATACCATATGAAATTGTTATGAATTTCAAAGTTAGATTAACTAAGACTTGATATCAGAATTGAGTTGTTCTTGATTATGAGATGTTGGATTTATATCTGAGTGATATGGTAGTACTGGATATATTGAAAATATGACGTTATGTTGTGAAACAGAATTTGATTAAATTCTGATTATATCCAGTATTGATTGAGTGGTGTATTGATACCGTACCCCCGATATTGTTATTGTCAGATCGAGTATTGACAGGCTTGAGTTCGAGACTTCGACCGAGTCAGAATATCAGAAAGAAAGGTATAAATTAATGTTGAGTTGGGATTGCACAACTCGAGGAAGGTTTGACTCGAGTTTCCCTAAATTACATACTTAGTTTATTACATTGATTCTTGTAATTGATGAGATTGATGTTTGTTGTCTATTGATTTATAGCCACTGCATGTAATGACTACTGATTCGCTAGTCATTGATTGATTGGCTTAGATACTGACTATATGTATTGATTACTGAGTCGTTGAGTCATAGGCGGATTCGCCTAGTCACCGGCTGATTCGTCTGGTTATTGGCTGATTCGCCTAGTTATTGACTGATTCGTCTAAACTTAAGCTGATTCGCTTAAATTACAGGCTGATTCGTCTGGTTATTGGCTGATTCGCCTAATTCTTGACTGATTCGTCAATTCTGCGGCTGATTCGCCCAGATACTGGATATATGAATTATATCGATGCCGTTTAGGGATTGATTCATTCCTAGCGACTGAGATTCGGTATATTTATCATTATTCAGACATCGGGATCCCTAGAATAGAAATGAGTCGAGTCTGAGACGACGCGTCAATTGAGTCAAGTCTGAGATAACGCGTCGGTTGAGTTGAGTCTGATATGACATGTTGATTTACAGTTTTATATCATTCATGTTTGTTGAATTGCTACATGTTAATGATAACTGATATATGCTTTTGTATATGTTTCTATATAATTGCATGTTTACATTGTTTATACTGGGATGTATTTCTCACCGGAGTTATCCGGCTGTTGTCTTGTTTTGTATGTGTGCATGACAACAGGTGGGGCTGAATCAGGGTCAAGAAGATGAAGAGAGATCATGATTAGAGTGGAGGCTCCGGACTTGGATTAGAGATAGGGTTAAACACTTGATAGTAGTTGTTGAACCTGAATATGTATGATTGTATATTTTATCAGAGTGATACTTTTATACTGATATGTATAGGAGTTGATTCCATTGCCTTCCTCATTTTTTAAAAAAAATTTTAGACCCTGTTTTATAATTGATTAATTAGTCCCAATGATGATTAAGAACATGATTAGCGTCCGGGTCCCCACAAAGACATTGTCAAATTTTGTACTGAAAAGTAAAACAGATAAATGTTAATGACTATTTTAAAATATTTAATAAGATATAAAGTATGGACTTTAATTTTATAAATATTTACTCCCACTGTTTTGACATCTTTCACTACCCTCTAGTGAAAACGGGAAACTCCTTTCCTCAGTAGGTACGTAAGGTCCAATTAGCGAATTATGATCCCGAATAATATCAGCCAATCACAATTCCTAAAAGGTAGTTTCCAATTGCATCACAATGCAACCCTTAACGTAAACTTTTGTCTCACGTTTGATTAGGACCCAATATTGACGTCGTTAATCTTTACGTGTCAAGCCTTACCCATCGATGTTGAACCTTAATGGACGGTCGCCATGAGTTCCCTCAATTATCTGAGCCGAAGTCATGGGAGTTCCACGTAGTTCACATCACCATGTCAAATGGATGTCACTGCTTTCCGGTACTAAGGGCCCCCCCAATAATATGAGCCGAGCCCCGAGTACGGGTAGCGATTCGTCATGCACCCATTTGTCGATGGAAGACATGGAAATTATAAACAAATTTATAATTCCCCTTTTCGGGCTTGATATTAATTTAGAATCTTATTCAAAATGAGGGTTTTTAATTTTGAAAGGTCTCATCATTAATTTTATTTAAAAGCTCGCCATGTTTGATCGTATGTTTGCCGGATTCATGCAACTTTGTTATTATCATAATAATAACGCGCATACTCATTATTTATAACATATCATGCATATATTATAAACAGTAAACAAAACAAGGATGATCAATCGCCCCAATACTAACGGACCGTGAGAGCTAAACACGGGCCTAGGTCCAATCCTAGGGAAATGCATGGGATGCAAATGCAACTATTACATTAGCTTCCAATATTTACATGCCTTCGATCTTCATAATCATCATGGCCACCATCTTCCAATCTTGATCATCCACTATACTAATATTTACAAATAAATATCCATGGCAAATAGGGATACATCTCATGGGGTGGGAACGGGCCATAAACCAAGCCCACTTTATTTTGATAATTATTACAATCATTCAACACAAAATATCCTAGCATACACCTAGCAAATTGGGCTTGGGCTTTTGATCATCCTTCATGCATAATATCACATATCATACACCATCAATTAATTATCACAATAATTACTTGATCCAATATTATATATCTTGATCCAATCACTAACCGCCACGATTATAAACTAAATTAACAAAGTATACAAACACATTTGTCTACTTTCAAATTAATTTATTTATAATCGAATTTCTTATAAATCACAATTTACTATAAATAATTAAAGTCCAACTTCATTTATTTATTTTATGAGAAAAATTTGCAACTTTTGTAATTTTAAACTTAAGGGCCCAAAAATTCATTTTTCACCAAAAACGTTTTTGGCCCATTTAAAATTCACAAATATGTTAGCCATCCAATGGCCCAACAACTCAAGGCCCATGACACTTTGATAATCCAAAACACTTTTGGAAAACCCTATTCGTCATCGCCGTCGCCGGAGCTCCGTCGCCGGATTCCGGCAAATTTTTTATTTTTTTTATTTAAAAGTAGGGGCTGTTCGGGCAGCCCCTCGGGCGGCCCTTGCTGCCCGAAACATGCAGCCCCTCGGGCAGCCCGAGCTGCCCGACACGGGCAGCAACATGCTGCCCGAAATTCCCCATTGTCATGCCTTGATTTTTTTTGCAAATTTCATTCTCATACGGTTAGAAAGCAATCTCAATATAATATCTTGTATTTGCTACACAAAATCGTAACCATAGCTCTGATACCACTTGAATGGGGATCGGTTACGGTGGCCGGAAACGCAACGGAAGCACAAAAATTTTCGATTTTAGCATATAAATTTCGGCCACCTTGAGTTTGTGTAGGAAATACAATAAAACACCAAAATGACATTCATAGTGTGTTTAGAAATAGTTACCTATCAACCTCTTAAGGTTGACGATGGCTCCAACCAAGTTGTAAACAACTTGGCTCTTGAATGGAATGAAGATCTACAAGTTTCCTTGGACTCCTTTCTTTCCTTCAAATTAGGCCCACCACTTGCAAACTAGAACCCCTCTTATTTTGCACTAGAAAAATACAAAGATTTTTCAAGGAGAAGTATTTTTATTCCTCAACACTTGAAGAGAAAAATTGAGAGAAAAACTTGGTAGAATAATTATCAAAGTTTCGGCCATCACATGCTTCAATGGGGGGAAGGGAGACTAGCCCTGGTAGTGTAAAAAGTTGTGGTGCATTCCAATGCCATGTCTTGGATGTTGCAACAGTTGTCTCCCTAACCTTTCAACTCCCATGCATGCATATCTAATTTGATTTTTAACAAGTAAAAATCCATTGACTAAATTTAATTATCTCAAACATATTTGAAACTAATTAAATATTACTTGAATTTACTCAAGTCCACTAGTTAAATAATTTATTTAAATTGAGCTCTACAAGACTCAATTTGATTTAATCAATTCAACACTTGAATTAATTTAATTATTTGGACTCTACTAGGTCCACTAGTGTTTAATTAATTCAACACTTGAATTAATTTAATTTAGTCCATAAAAATGTTTATGAAAATCACAATTTTCAAATACATTATTTATTTGGCCAACTTTTAATTTAAGAACACATTCATAAATTAAAATTATATTTCTCTCATAGAAGTCATACTTCTATTTTTCCTTACGCTTATAAACTCATTTATAAGCCGTTCAACACATTGAACTATTTTACTTCTCAACGGGATCTAGAAAGCTAGTACTTGTGTGGCCCTCAATGGTTCATTGATACAACTAGCCGTGGGTTCACATCTCCATGTGATTCGTACTAAACATGTCCTTATATTAGCATACCCCAATTGCTCCATTCTTACTTATCAACTCCTTGATAACAAGAACGTCAGAACTCAAGTCTGATAGTACCCAACCAATCATGTTAAACGCCTAGCAGCATCGCTTACATGATTCCCTAGGTATCAAATGATAGTGCCTGCAAGAACCATTCAATTATGGTTAGCGTACAGTACGGTCCCTTCAACTCATATATCCCGACCGATTCGACAACCATTGGTTTATCGAGAGTTGTCAATGAATCGATACTATGTGTCATGCTGTAGTTGCATCGATGGTGTAATCTATGAAACTCCTTTCATAATTACCACCATACTCTGATCAGAGATTTCACAATACATATAAATGAAAAAAAAAGGATATCCATACCCGAAGGTAAGCGGTGAATCCCCGACTACAATGCATCGACTCCTATATGTTTCGACAGAACACCCAACCTTGCCACCTGATGACCCCATGAGAGTCGGTAAACAAGTCAAAGTGTAATTCTAGCACATAGAGTCTCAATGTTGTCCCGGGTCATAAGGACTAATGGTGTACAACCATAAACCAGGACTTTTTCCACTCGATAAGTGAGAACCACTTGGAAAGTCCTTTTATGGAGGGTTGTTCAGTGCACTCTCTACAAGGAGCACTTATCTGCATGTTCGGACATCACAATGTCCCCTACCAATGAAACATGGTACTCACATCGCAGATACTAGTCTCTAACTCGAGCGGCCTATATCCTTCTTAATGGTGGCTGAATCGACTAGGAACCGTTTAGAATATACAGTATTGCAAATACGAGTTTCATGATACTCATCATATGAGCATCTCATATTCTTTCTACTATTTGTATATTCAAGGGCTTTATCTATGCAACTAGCATGGGTATACAGATAAAGAAGTGCCAATATGATAAATTCAAATATTATTAAAATAAAGACTGTTTATACATAGAGTTTAATCATGAACCCTCGGCCAACACTTGGCTCGAAGGGCACCTACTCTAACAGTATCGCCATGGTCAGATGACGGAGATATATGTTCGAGAGGTAGTCAGACTGCATGGTGTGCCGAAGTCTATCGTATCAGATCGTGATTCATGATTCACTTCACACTTTTGGCACACTTTACAGCAGGCCTTAGGTACGACATTACACCTAAGTACTGCATATCATCCTCAGACAGACGGACAGTCAGAGCGGACTATCCAGACTTTAGAGGATATGTTGAGAGCCGTAGTGCTAGATTTTGGCACTAGTTGGCAAGATTATCTACCTCTTTGCGAATTTCTCTTATAATAATAGCTATCAGACAAGCATTGAGATGGCACCGTTTGAAGCTTTATATGGCAAGAAGTGCAGATCTGCACTATACTGGGATGACATCTCAGAGGTACCAGAACTTGGGCCAGATATGATTCGTGACATGACTGAGAAGGTGAAAATCATTCAGAACAGAATGAAGCCGGCGCAAGATAGGCAAGCCAAATACGCCAATTTTAGACGTAGACCGTTGGTATTTGAACAAGGAGACCGAGTATTTCTAAAGATTTCCCCATTCAGAGGTGTTGTCTGATTTGGTAAGCGTGTGAAGCTGTCTCCTAGATACGTCGGTCCTTACGAGATCTTAGAGAAAATTGGCGACCGAGCCTATCGACTGGCTCTTCCTCCTTCTCTATCCGGTATACATGACGTTTTTCATGTATCGATGTTGCGTAGATACATGCCAGATATTTCTCATGTCATTCAGCCTGACGAAGCTGAGCTTGATCAGACATTGAGCTATTTTGAACAACTGATACAGATTCTTGATCGGAAGGAAAAGAAGCTCAGAACAAAGACTATTCCTCTAGTGAAATTCCAATGGAGTCGTCACGGCGCTGAAGAAGCGACATGGGAGACAGAAGCCGACATGCGACAGAAACACCCCGAGTTATTTCAATAATGTAAGTATTGATCTAACTTTGATGTTATTACTTTTGATGCTGGCATTGATAGAATGATGTGCGATTTCAGGGGCGAAATAATTTTTAGAGGGGGAGAAATGTAATGCCCGAGAATTTGATTTTCGTAATTTGCTATGAGATTGGTGAATTTGAATAGAGATAATTATAAACGGGCCATTACGAGACCAGATTGGGCAAAGCATATAAATTACACAAGTTTTGGGCAGAACCATTGGCGCCCGAGCGGTAGAAAATGACCGCCCGAGCGCCAATGTAGCATGTTCGGGCAGAAGATGTGGCGCCCGGGCGGTAGATTGTGACCGCCCGAGTGCCAAGGAGCATTACGGAAATGCTGGGACAGAAAGTGCCGCGCTCGAGCGGTACTTTCTTACCGCCCGAGCGCCGATCAAAACTCACAAAAATATGCCATGTTTCGTATTCATGCAACGGGGTATACATATATATGTATATCACTTAGAATTCCTCAGAAAACGAGGAAAAATCAAAGGAAAAGGTTTCAGAAACTTTCGAAGAAATCCTTACGCCTTTATATTTCAATCCGTCCGTCAGATTTTGAATCTGACTTCAGTATCGTGTTCCTATCGTTACAGGCTGCACGTGGACGTAAGTTTTACTATGTTTTGACATGTCTTGAAATTATGATGTTGAAGGAATCTGATATGATTCATATATGTTGTTTCTGACATGTTAGACATCGTATAATTGTAAGCGGATTTAAGAGCGGACACTGTATAGAATAGTTATGAATTTCAGAGTTGTATTAGCTGGGATATGGTATCAGATTTATACCGTTATAGATTATTAATTAGCAGAATTGATATAGATTATTTAATATGGAGATTATACCGTTGGAAGGATACCGGAATCAAGTATTTAAGTGGATATGTGTTGATTGAGATTAGAGATTGATAGAATGTGTATCAACATTTCCCTTTCAGATTTGGTTTGCCAGATTCGTTTTCGATACTTCGACTGCGATGCAGAGTGTGTAACGAAAGGTATAAGCCATGTTTGTTTGGGAAGCCACAACTCAAATAAGATATTATTTGAGTTTCCCAACCAAAATCACATACTAGAATTGTTGTATATTTGGTAACATGTTTATGAATTGTTTATAGAATTATATTCAAATCTTGTAACATGATTATGCTTTGATTATAGAATTGTATTCAAACATATGAGATCGTTGTGCTATTCAGATATGAATATGAGCATGCTTTGTTTACATACTGATATTCATTGCATTTAAGATAGGAGAGTCGTTGACAGCCAATTTCACATATCTAGATGTTCGGTGTATCTCAGCTTAGGAGCAGCCCTGACTCCTATTGCAGCCGTTGATACAGCTCAGACCGAAGTCTAGGAATAAGACGTACAGTCACCCCGAGTGGGAGGGTAGGTGACAGCCATTGACGTCTTATTCACACCGGGATCCCTAGAGTTCTAGTCGAGTCGAGTCCAGACATGGTTTGATTCGCATTGCATTGCATGTTTATATGGATGACATTCATTATAGCATGTTTCATGTCTTAGATTGATTATATGCATGTATAGATGTTTATACTGGGATTTGTTCTCACCGGAGTTTCCGGCTGTTGTTATGTTTGTATGTGTGCATAACAACAGGTGGGGCAGGATCTGGGTCACGCAGAGGATGAGAGATGGACATAGCGTGGTGATCTCGGGCATAGCAGAAGAACAAGTAGTTGTACTTTTGATATGTATTGTATTTAATTACTAGTTGTTGAGAATAGATGGAACAAGACATGTTTGTACCTTTTGTTTGTAAAATAAATAAAGACTTTATGCTTGTTTATACAACATTAAAATAAATGTTGAAAAGCGAAAATTTGACCCACTTTTTATATTAATGATCCGTTTAATCCCAAAGAAAATAGTTAGAGCCCGGGTCCCCACATAGAGTCTCAATGTTGTCCCGGTCATAAGGACTAATGGTGTAAAACCATAAACCAGGACTTTTCCACTCGATAAGTGAGAACCACTTGGAAAGTCCTTTTATGGAGGGTTGTTCAGTGTACTCTACAAGGAGCACCTATCTGCATGTTCGGACATCACAATGTCCCCTACCAATGAAACATGGTACTCACATCGCAGATACTAGTCTCTAACTCGAGCGGCCTATATCCTTCTTAGTGGCGGCTGAATCGACTAGGAACCGTTTAGAATATATAATATTACAAATATGAGTTTCATGATACTCATCATATGAGAATCTCATATTCTTTCTACTATTTGTATATTCAAGGGCTTTATCTATGCAACTAGCATGAGTATACAGATAAAGAAGTGACAAAACGATAAATTCAAATATTATTAAAATAAAGATTGTTCATACATAGAGTTTAAACATGAACCCTCGGCCAACACTTGGCTCGACGGGCACCTACTCTAACACTTTGAGGCAAGGGTCAAAGAGTGTTGAGGACTACTATAAGGAGATGGAGGTAGTGATGATTAGGGCCAATATTGAGGAGGATAGTGAGGCAACCATGGCTCGTTTTCTTTGTGAAAGCGGACCGGTTACGGTGGCCGGAAACGCAACGGAAGCAAAAATTTTAAATTTTTAGAGCAAAATTTCGGCCACCCCTTATTTGTGCAATATTTACATTCAAACACCATAATACATACATAGGGTGTTCAAGTGATTTACCTATCAACCCCTTAGAGTTGATGAATGGCACCAACTAAAGTATAAATACTTTAGCTCTTCTTGGTTGAAAAATCTACAAGCTTCCACCTCCAATCCTCCAAGAATTAGGCCCACCACTTAGCTTTGTAAACCCCTTCAAATATTGCACTAGAAATATTTGAAGATTTATCAAAAAGAAGTGAGTATTCTCCAAGAAAATGAAGAACACAAGATGAGAGAAAAATATGGAGAGAAAAGCCTTGAAGTTTCGGCCAAGTGAGGAGGGAAGAGTGAGGAGTGAAGTCTAGTCTTGGGTGTGGGAAAAGTTGGGAGAAAAGTTGCATGCCTTTGCAATTTTTTTAATCAAAAATATTCCACACCTCTTCACCTCCCAAGCATGCAAACCCTAGCATGTCTCACATATATTATATGGTTTTTAACACATTAAAAACCATAGACTAAATTTTAATTATCTCAAACATTTTTGAGATTAATTAAATACTACTTGAATTTATTCAAGTCCCACTAGTTAAATAATTATTTTAATTGAGCTCTACAAGACTCAATATTATTAATTCAACGTTTGAATTATTTTTTTAATTATTTGGACTCTACTAGGTCCACTAGCGTTTAATTAATTCAACACTTGAATTAATTTAATTTAGTCTCCAATAATGTTTATGAAAATCACAATTTTCAACTACATTATTCAGTTGGCCAAATTTTAATCTTAGGAACACTTCCATAAATTAAAATTTATATTTCTCTCTTAGAAGTCATACTTCTATTTTTCTTAACGCTTATAAACACATTTATAAGCCGTTCAACACATTGAACTATTTTACTTCTCTTCGGGATTTACAAAGCAAGTACTTGTGTGGCCCTCAATGGTTCATTGATACAACTAGCCGTGGGTTCACATCTCTATGTGATTCGGACTAAGCATGTCCTTATTCGAGCATACCCCAATTGCTCCATTCTTACTTATCAACTCCTTGATAGTAAGAACGTCAGAACTCAAGTCTGATAGTACCCAACCAATCACGTTAAACGCCTAGCAGCATCGCTTACGTGATTCCCTAGGTATCACATGATAGTGCCTGCAAGAACCATTCAATTATGGTTAGCGTACAGTACGGTCCCTTCAACTCATATATCCCGACCGATTCGACAACTATTGGTTTATCGAGAGTTGTCAATGAATCGATACTATGTGTCATGTTGTGGTTGCATCGATGGTGTAATCTATGAAACCCCTTTCATAATTACCACCATACTCTGATCAGAGATTTCAACCCACACATACATGAAAAACACATAGGATATCCATACCCGTAGGTAAGCGGTGAATCCCCGGCTACAATGCATCGACTCCTATATGTTTCGCCGTAACACCCAACCTTGCCACCTGATGACCCCATAAGAGTCGGTAAACAAGTCAAAGTGAAACGCTAGCATATAGAGTCTCAATGTTGTCCCGGGTCATAAGGACTAATGGTGTACAACCATAAACTAGGACTTTTCCACTCGATAAGTGAGAACCTCTTGGAAAGTCCTTTATAGAGGGTTGTTCAGTGCACTCTACCAGGAGCACCTATCTGCACGCTCGGACATCACAATGTCCCCTACCAATGAAACATGGTACTCACATCGCAGATACTAGTCTCTAACTCGAGCGGCCTTTATCCTTCTTAGTGGCCGCTGAATCGACTAGGAACGGTTTAGAATATACAGTATTCCAAATATGAGTTTCATGATACTCATCATATGAGCATCTCATATTCTTTCTACTATTTGTATATTCAAGGACTTTATCTATGCAACAAGCATGGGTATAAAGATAAAGATGCGCCAAATTAATAAATTGAAATATTATTAAAATAAAGATCGTTTATACAAAGAGTTTCATTGTGAACAGTCGGCCAACACTTGGCTCGACGTGCACCTACTCTAACAATCTCCCACTTGCACTAGAGCCAACTACCTATATGCTTTAGACCCATTGATTCGCGATGCTTCTCGAACGATGGTCCTGGTAAAGGCTTAGTTAGTGGATCAGCAACATTATCTGCGGAGCCGACTTTGTCAATCACGACATCTCCTCTTTCCACGATCTCTCTGAGGATGTGGTACTTTCTCAATACGTGTTTGGACTTCCGATGAGACCTTGGCTCCTTCGCCTGAGCTATGGCTCCCGTGTTGTCGCACATCACCGGGATAGGAGCAACTCCATTTGGAATGACGCCCAACTCTTGGACGAAATTCCTAATCCAAACAGCCTCCTTTGCTGCAGCCGATGCAGCAATGTATTCTGCCTCAGTGGTGGAATCCGCAGTACTGTCTTGCTTGGAACTCTTCCAAGAGACAGCACCACCATTGAGCATGAATATGAATCCGGAGGTTGACTTCGAGTCATCAACATCGCTTTGGAAGCTAGAGTCGGTATAGCCTTCCAATTTTAGTTCTCCACCCCCATAGACCAAAAACAACTTATTGGTCCTTCTCAAATACTTGAGGATGTCTTTCACAGCTTTCCAGTGTGGAAGACCAGGGTTGGATTGATATCTACTCACTACACTTAGTGCAAATGCCACGTCAGGACGTGTAGATATCATCCCATACATGATACTACCAATAGCCGAAGCATACGGAATTCGTGTCATCGCCGCTATCTCTGCATCAGTCTTGGGAGACATAGACTTGGATAGGGACACGCCATGACACATTGGTAGATGTCCTCTCTTGGACTCATCCATCGAGAACCGCTTCACGATGGTATCAATGTATGTGGACTGGGTGAGACCAAGCAATCTTCTTGATCTATCTCTATAGATCTGTATTCCC
The DNA here is from genome assembly GCF_022965805.1 of Primulina eburnea. Lineage (NCBI taxonomy): Eukaryota > Viridiplantae > Streptophyta > Magnoliopsida > Lamiales > Gesneriaceae > Primulina > Primulina eburnea. The sequence continues at coordinate 33,890,138 of NC_133105.1, read as the reverse complement.
AATACAAAAGATGCTTCACCCAAGTCCTGCATTGAGAACTTACTTGCTAACCATATCTTTGTTGATTGCAACATTCCTACATCATTCCCAATGAGTAGAATGTCATCAACATAAAGAACAAGGAATGTCACAGCACTCCCACTGACCTTCTTATACACACAGGGTTCCTCAGGATTCTTAGTAAAACCAAACTCTTTGATTGTACTATCGAATCTGAGGTTCCAACTCCTCGATGCCTGCTTAAGACCATAAATAGATCTTTGAAGTTTGCATACCATATGCTCACTTCCGATAGATGTGAAACCCTCAGGTTGAGACATGTAAATTTCTTCCTTAATATCCCCATTAAGGAAGGCTGTCTTAACATCCATCTGCCATATCTCATAGTCATACCATGCAGCTATGGCTAGCAATATCCTAATGGACTTGAACATCGCAACTGGAGAAAAGGTTTCCTCATAGTCAACACCTTGCCTTTGAGTATACCCTTTTGCTACCAATCGCGCCTTGAAGGTCAATACCTTCCCATCCGCCCCAAGTTTCCTCTTGTAAATCCATTTACACCCTATGGGAACAATTCCCTCAGGTGGATCCACGAGATTCCACACTTGGTTCGAATGCATGGAATTCATCTCAGATTCCATTGCTTCAAGCCACTTGGATGAATCGGCATCCGATAACGCTTCCTTGAAAGTCCTTGGATCACATCCAAGGTTAGGCTCATCATGGCCCTCTTCAAGAAGCAGACCATACCTCACAGGTGGTCTCGAGACTCTCTCGGTTCTTCTAGGAGCTTGTATCTCCTCACTTGGCTTCTCGGGTGTGGGTTCTACAACTGTGGGTGTCTCTCGAACCTCTTCGAGTTCTATCATCTCGCCTTTTCTATCTAATAGAAATTCCTTTTCCAAAAAGGTTGCGTTCCTAGAAACAAACACCTTTGTTTCTTGGGGATGATAGAAATAATATCCAATGGAATTTCTTGGGTATCCCACAAAGTAGCATAAAATGGATCGACTATCCAATTTATCTCCCACTGTCTGCTTCACATAAGCAGGACACCCCCATATTCTAAGATAAGAATACTTGGGAGGCTTACCCATCCATATCTCATATGGAGTCTTGTCAACTGCCTTTGTATGGACATTGTTCAACAACAGTGCCGCTGTTTCAAGCGCATATCCCCAAAAGGATGGCGGCAACTCCGTGAACCCCATCATAGACCGAACCATGTCCATCAAAGTCCGGTTACGACGCTCCGAAACACCATTCAACTGCGGTGTAGCGGGCGGAGTCCACTGCGAGAGAATCCCATTCTCTCTAAGATACTCTTGGAACTCGGCACTCAAGTACTCACCACCTCGATCCGATCGAAGTGTCTTGATGCTTCGTCCCAATTGATTCTCTACTTCACTTCTGAATTCTTTGAACTTTTCAAAGGCTTCAGACTTGTATTTCATCAAATACACATACCCATACCTCGAATGGTCATCGGTAAAGGTGATGAAGTAGGCATGTCCATGCTTAGTGGTGATGCTAAGCGGACCGCACACATCGGTATGGATCAAATCCAATAACTCTTTGGCTCGCTCTGCATGGCCCTTAAAGGGAATTTTGGTCATCTTTCCTTTTAGACAGGATTCACAAGTCGTGAGAGCATTAATATCGGACATATCAAACATGCCAACTCCCACTAACTTGTTCATCCTTCTTAGGGATATATGACCTAATCGAGCATGCCATAATTGTGCCGAATTAAGAGTATCTTGTTTGCGCTTATTTGTTGTTGTTATCGTTTGGACATTGTTAAGTGGAATATCTTTTAATTTTAAGGTGTAGAGATTGTTTTCAAGTTCACCGGTACCAACTAAACATTCATTCTTGTAAATATTGCAAACACCTTTGCCAAATAAACAAGAATATCCATCAATATCAAGCATAGGAATGGAAATAATGTTTTTAATCAAGTCTGGTACGAACAAAACATCTCTTAATACAAACTTAAAATCATTGTTCAAAATTAAACAAATATCTCCTACGGCTTTGGCAGCAACTCTTGCTCCATTGCCCATCCTTAAGAAGGTCTCACCCTCTCGGAGCCTCCTACTTATTCCCATCGCCTGCAAGTCATTACAGAGATGTGAGCCACAGCCGGTATCCAATACCCAAGAAGTAGAGTTAATCGAGATATTTACTTCAATAAAGAACATACCTTTGCCAGAACCCTTCTGCGCAAGATATTCCCTGCAGTTACGCCTCCAATGTCCAGGCTTCTTGCAGTGGTGACAGATGTCAACAGTCTTCTCAGCCTTTGCTGGCGCGGCTGCCACTAAGGGACTCGGAGTCTGCCTCTTCAAGGGCTCGCTCTTCTTGGGGCGCTGGAAAGAACGCTTCTTTCCCTTCCCATGTGGACCGGTCTTCGTGCCAGATGAAGAGCCCACATAAAGAACCTGCTTCTCCTTTTTGATTGTGGACTCAAAGGTCACAAGCATGTTCACCAACTCTTCAAGGCTGGGCTCGAGCTTGTTCATATTGAAGTTCACAACGAAAGGATCGAAAGAGCTAGGCAGCGACAGCAGCAACACATCAGTGGTCAACTCCGAAGGCAACACCAAATCCATGCCTACGAGCTTGTCCACGAGCCCAATCAACTTTAGGCCATGCTCATGGACCGAAGTCCCATCTCGCATGCGTAAAGTGATGAGCTCCTTTACTGTGGCATGCCTCAAAGGCCGAGTCTGCTCTCCGAAGAGCTCCTTGAGGTGCATATGAATGTCAGCAGCATTCTTTGCATCCTCGAATCGCCTTTGCAGCTCATCGTTCATTGAAGCCTGCATATAACACTTCGCCTTCAAGTCATGGTCACACCATTCCTTGTAGGTCTGCAATTCCTCAGGAGTGCAGCCTATAGGAGCCTCAGCAGGGGGCGCCTCATTCAGTGTATACGCGATCTTCTCCGAGTTTAGGACAATCTTTAAATTTCTTAGCCAAGTGATATAGTTTGGTCCGGTTAGAATGTGTTTTTCGAGAATTACGGAAAACGGGTTGCGAATTGATGACATTGTCAAAGATTTGTACTGAAAAGTAAAACAGATAAATGTTAATGACTATTTTAAAATATTTAATAAGATATAAAGTTTGGACTTTTACTTTATAAATTATCGCTCCCACTGTTTTGACATTTTCACTACCCTCTAGTGAAAACGGGAAACACTTTCCTCAGTAGGTACGTAAGGTCCAATTAGCGAATTGTGATCCCGAATAATATCGGCCATCACAACTCCTAAAAGGTAGTTTCCAATTGCATCGCCATGCAACCCTCTACGTATTCTTTTGTCTCACGTTTGATTAGGACCCAATAATATGACGTCGTTCATCTTTACGTGTCAAGCCTAACCCATCGATATTGAACCTTAATGGACGGTCGCCATGAGTTCCCTCAATAATATGAGCCGAAATCATGGGAGTTCCACGTAGTTCACATCACCATGTCAATGGATGTCACAGCTTTCCGGCACCCAGGGCCCCCTCAATAATATGAGCCGAGCCCCGAGTACGGGTAGCGTTCATCATGCATCCATTGTCGATGGAAGACAAGGAAATTATAAACAAATTTATAATTCCCCTTTTCGGACTTGATATTAATTTTGAATCTTATTCAAAATGAGGGTTTTTAATTTTGAAAGGTCTCATCATTAATTTTATTTTAAAAGCTCGCCATGTTTGATCGTATGTTTGCCGGATTCATGCAACTTTATTATTATAATAATAATAACGCACATACTCATTATTTATAACATATCATGCATATATTATAAATAGAAAACAGTACAAGGATGATCAATCGCCCCAAAACTAATGGCCCGTGTGAGCCAAACACGGGCCTAGGTCCAATCCTAGGGTAAATGCAGGGATGCAATGCAACTAAATTATTACATTAGCATCCAATATTACATGTCTTCGATCTTCATAATCACCAAGGCCACCATCTTCCAATCTTGATCTTCCACTATTCTAATATTTACATTTAAATATCCATGGCACATAGGGATACATCTCATGGGGGGTGGGAACGGGCCATAAACCAAGCCCACTTTATAAATTGATAATTATTACAATCATACAACACAAATATCCTAGCATACACCTAGCAAATTGGGCTTGGGCTTTTGATCATCCTTCATGCACAATATCATATATCATACACCATCAATTAATTATCACCATAATTAATTGATCCAATATTATATATCTTGATCTAATCACTAACCGCCACAATTATAAATTAAATTAACAAAGTATACAAACAACTTTGTCTACTTTCAAATTAATTTATTTATAATCGAATTCTTGTAAATCACAATTTACTATAAATAATTAAAGTCCCACTTCAATTATTTATTTTATGAGAAAATATGTGCAACAATTGTAAATTTAAACTTAAGGGCCCAAAAGACATTTTTCACCAAAATATTTTGGCCCATTTAAATTTCACAAATTATGTTGTCCATCCAATGGCCCAACATCTCAAGGCCCATGACACTAAGATTCACCAAAACACTTTTGGAAACCCTAGTCGTCATCGCCGTCGCCGGAGCTCCGTCGCCGGATTCCGGCAACAAAAAAATTTTTTTTTTTTTTTTTTTTTTTTTTTTAAAAACTGGAAGTTTCGGGCAGCCCCTTGGGCTGCCCTCGGGCAGCCCCTCGGGCAGCCCTCGGGCAGCCCCGAAAAATTATTTTTTTTTTTTTTTTTGTAAAATATTTTCGGCCCTTGTATATTCTATGCACAAAAATTCTCAAGCGGTTAGAAATCGATCTCAATACAATATTACGTAAATATAGCACAAAAACCGTAACCTTAGCTCGGATACCACTTGAAAGCGGACCGGTTACGGTGGTCGGAAACGCAACGGAAGCAAAAATTTTAAATTTTTAGAGCAAAATTTCGGCCACCCCTTATTTGTGCAATATTTACATTCAAACACCATAATACATACATAGGGTGTTCAAGTGATTTACCTATCAACCCCTTAGAGTTGATGAATGGCACCAACTAAAGTATAAATACTTTAGCTCTTCTTGGTTGAAAAATCTACAAGCTTCCACCTCCAATCCTCCAAGAATTAGGCCCACCACTTAGCTTTGTAAACCCCTTCAAATATTGCACTAGAAATATTTGAAGATTTATCAAAAAGAAGTGAGTATTCTCCAAGAAAATGAAGAACACAAGATGAGAGAAAAATATGGAGAGAAAAGCCTTGAAGTTTCGGCCAAGTGAGGAGGGAAGAGTGAGGAGTGAAGTCTAGTCTTGGGTGTGGGAAAAGTTGGGAGAAAAGTTGCATGCCTTTGCAATTTTTTTAATCAAAAATATTCCACACCTCTTCACCTCCCAAGCATGCAAACCCTAGCATGTCTCACATATATTATATGGTTTTTAACACATTAAAAACCATAGACTAAATTTTAATTATCTCAAACATTTTTGAGATTAATTAAATACTACTTGAATTTATTCAAGTCCCACTAGTTAAATAATTATTTTAATTGAGCTCTACAAGACTCAATATTATTAATTCAACGTTTGAATTATTTTTTTAATTATTTAGACTCTACTAGGTCCACTAGCGTTTAATTAATTCAACACTTGAATTAATTTAATTTAGTCTCCAATAATGTTTATGAAAATCACAATTTTCAACTACATTATTCACTTGGCCAAATTTTAATCTTAGGAACACTTCCATAAATTAAAATTTATATTTCTCTCTTAGAAGTCATACTTCTATTTTTCTTAACGCTTATAAACACATTTATAAGCCGTTCAACACATTGAACTATTTTACTTCTCTTCGGGATTTACAAAGCAAGTACTTGTGTGGCCCTCAATGGTTCATTGATACAACTAGCCGTGGGTTCACATCTCTATGTGATTCGGACTAAGCATGTCCTTATTCGAGCATACCCCAATTGCTCCATTCTTACTTATCAACTCCTTGATAGTAAGAACGTCAGAACTCAAGTCTGATAGTACCCAACCAATCACGTTAAACGCCTAGCAGCATCGCTTACGTGATTCCCTAGGTATCACATGATAGTGCCTGCAAGAACCATTCAATTATGGTTAGCGTACAGTACGGTCCCTTCAACTCATATATCCCGACCGATTCGACAACTATTGGTTTATCGAGAGTTGTCAATGAATCGATACTATGTGTCATGTTGTGGTTGCATCGATGGTGTAATCTATGAAACCCCTTTCATAATTACCACCATACTCTGATCAGAGATTTCAACCCACACATACATGAAAAACACATAGGATATCCATACCCGTAGGTAAGCGGTGAATCCCCGGCTACAATGCATCGACTCCTATATGTTTCGCCGTAACACCCAACCTTGCCACCTGATGACCCCATAAGAGTCGGTAAACAAGTCAAAGTGAAACGCTAGCATATAGAGTCTCAATGTTGTCCCGGGTCATAAGGACTAATGGTGTACAACCATAAACTAGGACTTTTCCACTCGATAAGTGAGAACCACTTGGAAAGTCCTTTATAGAGGGTTGTTCAGTGCACTCTACCAGGAGCACCTATCTGCACGCTCGGACATCACAATGTCCCCTACCAATGAAACATGGTACTCACATCGCAGATACTAGTCTCTAACTCGAGCGGCCTTTATCCTTCTTAGTGGCCGCTGAATCGACTAGGAACGGTTTAGAATATACAGTATTCCAAATATGAGTTTCATGATACTCATCATATGAGCATCTCATATTCTTTCTACTATTTGTATATTCAAGGACTTTATCTATGCAACAAGCATGGGTATAAAGATAAAGATGCGCCAAATTAATAAATTGAAATATTATTAAAATAAAGATCGTTTATACAAAGAGTTTCATTGTGAACAGTCGGCCAACACTTGGCTCGACGTGCACCTACTCTAACACTTTGTGGCTTGAACAGGGAGATTCAAGATCAAGTGGAGCTTAGGCACTACTTGGACCTTGACGATATGGTGCAAATGGCCATAAAGGTGGAACAACAACTCAAAAGGCGTGGAGTTGGCCGCACCAACCAAACTGGAGGTACGTCTTCTTCTTGGCGACCAAATGTGGCAAAGCGTGATAATATCAAAGTGGTGACCAAGCCTAAGAGTGAGACAAAGCAAGAGGCACCTAGACACGGAGAGCAAGGTAAAACTGAAATTCCTTCTACTCGTTCTAGAGATACTAAATGTTTTAGATGTCAAGGGTTGGGTCATATTGCTAGTGAGTGTCCTAATAAGAGGGTAATGTTTTTGAATGAGTATGGTGAGTATGAATCTCAGAGTGAGGGAGATGGCGAGGGTAGTGATGATGATATGCCTGCGTTGGAGGATCCCGATGAGGGATATGGAGCGGTTATAGGAGAAGCGCTAGGGACTAGGCGGATCATGTGGGGACCCGGACGCTAATCATCTTCTTAATCATCATTGGGATTTAATTATCAGTTCTGATAAACAGGGTCTAAAAATTTTTCTTTTTAAAATGTAAATGCGGAAGGTAATGGAATCTAAATAATATACATCTCTGTATAACAACTACAATTCAGTAGAAAAGTACAATACTGTACAACCTCAGTCTAAGGTTTAGTTACTAAGTTCAAGTAATAAAACAAGTCTACAGTAAGTCCGGAATCACCACGCTATCTAGTCCAGCCTCTTTCTCATCTTGACCCTGATCCAGCCCCACCTGTTGTCATGCACACATACAAAACAAGACAACAGCCGGATAAATCCGGTGAGAATAAATCCCAGTATAAAACATGGTAAACATGCATATACATAAAATAAATAATGAAATATTCTATCATGAATATAATTCAAATCAATAGATTTCATAATCTATTAAATTTAATCAAGATAAGCATGCAACTCGAATCAGATAAACATGCTACTCAAATCAAATCATAAAAACATGCTATCATGACTGAAAGCAATAACAACGGGTTTCATAATCTATGAAACCACATCCATAACCACATGCAGTTCTAGTCAAATCATGTCTAGACTCGACTCAACTATAACTCTAGGGATCCCGGTGTGAATAAGACGTCAATGGCTGTCACCTACCCTCTCACTCGGGGTGACTGTACGTATTATTCCTAGACTTCGGTCTGAGCTGTATCAACGACTGCAATAGGAGTCAGGGCTGCTCCTAAGCTGAGATACACCGAACATCTAGATAGTTGACAATGGCTGTCAACGACTCTCCTATCTCAATGCAATGCATAACAATCTGTAAACAATGCTATTCAAATCAGAATATAAAGGTAATCTAGTATGTGATTTTATTGGGAAACTCAAATAAGATCTTATTTGAGTTATATCTTCCCGTATATCACATGAATTATACATTTGTCGTCCCTGTCTGACGAAGACGAAGTCTGGTATTCAACTCTGTCCATATCAAATCTGAAATGACAATATCGAATACGCTGTGTCAGTGAATAACTCAATACACAATCTGTTCTGATCAATACTCAAATCAGTATATAATCCGATCAATATCTGAACAAGATACAATCTAATTCATGTCATCGACATTACAATACAATCTGAATAATTACTGAGTCTGATCAATCTCAATCAATACTTAATCTGATCAATTTAAATCAACTGATGTTTTGACGGCATAACAATACAATCTGAATAACTCCGTCAATCTGAACATCACAAATAGAATACTGGAACTCATAATCTGTGTAAATACAATTCATAATCTGAATACTAACACAATTCTGATATAGAATCGCAATCAATATCTTTCAAAAATCATAACAATTACAGAAACGGTCTGTTCTTTAATCTAACTTCAATTCTATAATGTCTACGGTAGTAGAAACACCATATCTGAATCATATGCGGTTCTAGCAACATCATATGTTCAAAACATCTCAAAACGTAACGAAACTTACGTCCTTGTGTAGCTCGAGTCGAGAGGAACACGATACTACGTTTGGATTTGAATTCTGATGGACGGATCTTCCACAATCGCAAATCAAAAGGCGTAAAGATTTCCTCTTCAACACCTCGACTCCTTTTCCTGAATTGTGAGGAATAACGTGTAATGCTCCTATATATATACTGCATGCAAATCGTAAAACGTGGCCTCATTTTTCAAGCAACACGTATGACCGCGGGTGCGGTCGTGTCATGCACCGCGGGTGCGCTCATGCTTCGACATTATCTTTCATTTTCTGAAATTCACCACCGCGGGTGCGGTACATCTTAGACCGCGGGTGCGGTACCACCACCGCGGGTGCGGTCTTGTTCTTACCGCGGGTGCGGTGTCGCCTCGAATAAAATTTGCCAACTTTCTGTCCATGCACCGCAGGTGCGGTCTTGGTTGCACCGCGGGTGCGGTGTGGCTTCGACCTCACTTTCAAAATTTCATAATTGCATGACCGCGGGTGCACTCCTGTTCTGGGCGTGGTTGCGGTCTTGCAAGCCCCATTTTCTCACGTCTTTTCTTCCTTCATTGTATGTCATACATTCTCATATCTTCCGACTCTCACGTTAATGAAGACTAATAATCTTGGTTTATCAATTCTATACTTCTTGGGCATTACATTTCTCCCCCTCTTAGATCTTAGTTCGTCCTCGAACTCACAACAATCAATTCAAAGATATCAGAAGAAATGTATCACAGAGTTTAAACTACACTCCCATATCTAATTCCAGTCTGGAATAAGAATTCGTTAAGTGTCATGTCATAACACTTCTTCAATTCTTCTGGCAGACTCAGTCTCGCATTACTGGCTATACAACATCCGTATAAACCAATCTACAGCTAATCACCTATCAGTACCATCTGCTGTTATCAAATCTGTTTCTTCTCAAACAAAGGCATCTACCCTCTTTAGCTTCAAATACCAATCGTCATCATCCGACATTGGGTTCTTAAATCTGTCCATTCTGAACTATCTTCATCTTCCTTTGAATTTTCTTCAAAAGAAATCTGTAGTACTCATCGTATACTGTCTTGTCTATAACTATCTCCTTACCTATCTGATAAGCTCATAGCTATTGTCACACAATGATAATAAACCATATTAATTAGTGCTAGCATCCATCACCAAAGCTGTACCAAAATCTTCTAATATCTGGCTAATACATTCTGACAGTCTGTCAATCTGTTAAACCATTTAAGAGAGAGCTCGTGATATACTTTGTCCCAAGTACAAAATCAAGCAAAATCACAATCTGATATGCTCTATTTTTATATTCTGTTCAATCTGACCATTTTTTCTGACATCGATCTTTGTCATTTGGTCATGTTTGTACATCATCTTGTACAAACTGAGAGATATAGATTGAACAATCTGTCAATCACAATCATATCATATTTCAATTTGGAGAAAATGGCGGTAATTTCATTACGAAAGCCCTAGAAATGCACTCCCATTTCTATTCAGAAACATACACATCTGTAATAATCTTCTGATTTCTATTTTCATTTGTTGACAATTCGTACAATTCAATACAATTTCTGCCAAAATTTTCAGTACAAATCTGTCACAGCTGACTTAATCTGTCTATATCAAAACTGTCTGTTCGAATATCATACATTCTCAGTCACAAACATCACAACTGAAGTCACTACAGCGCATTTCTGACACTATCCGTGATTTCAACTTCGAACTATTCGGCATAACAATCAGTTAATAATAAATATTAAAGAAGAAATACCTACCTGGTATTCGGCTCTGACTATCAATATCAATTCTGTTATACAATACTGAAACATTCTGATATCACCAGCTAGTCCATTTCATACAAAACACAAAATCATATATCTGTTACTTTGATCGATGCTCCATTCTGATTATCAATCAAACTCTGAACATGCTGATTGCATTTCTGAATAGATGTACCTCTCGAAAACAACTCTGATACAATTGAACTGTATATATTCTCAACAGTTCACAACAATCTGTATCATATACAGATTCAAAACAACAGTAATATCAAATCAGATACAAAATATCAGTAACCTATACAGATCTAGTGAGTTCAGTGAACTCATAAAACAATGATTTCTGATGAATATCTTCATGTCATTCTGATCAACTGCTATATCTTATCTGCAATAAAATATGCTCCCCAAAACAATATAAGATGTCTCAAATACTGATTTAGAACACTAACAATACTCAGCAGATCTATAGCAACAGTTGAATAAAATAATCTGCCGAATCAGACAAACTACATTTCTGAAATTTCTGATCTTCATATCTTTCAGTCATTGATCATAATCTCAACTGTGTCAAATTCAATCGGTATACAAACTTCAGATAACGCATACTCTGAATACAATCTGTTTCAAGCAAGATTCTTATCTGAATAATTTCTGTATACAATTATCACAGTTCTCAGAATATTCAATACAATCTTCAAATATTCTATTCAGTCAATCAAATGCTGCAAATATATCAAAATTTCATAGATATAATGAGCATAGAATTCATCAGAATATCTCTGAATATACTGACACGTGCCAAAGAGCAACACTAAATCAGATGTAACTCCTAGTCGGTACTCTTTTACTGATCTTTCAATTCATTCTGTATCATTCTGTACATTCAATGTTATTCTAGGCTGAATTCTAAAACACCAATCAATATCTGATCTGAATTCAATTCTGAAATCTATCTTTCCGATATAAAGCATTTCTAAAATCTTATCTGGGCAATATCAGTTAATTCGTCTATCATTGACAAATCTGCCAATGCTATGCTCGATTTCAGTAAATCTACTGAATACATAGGTATGCAATCTGCTCCTTTCTGTATTAATCGAGTCATATACAATACGGATATCAAAGGAATTCTAAATCTAGAATCTTTATCGTGGTATCTCCACTGATCAGTCATCTCTGATCTGACTCTTACCATTTCTTGAAAAATTCTCCAATATGTCTATACTTGTTCAGCATATACATATCAATAATGCGTTCAAATCAGGAACACAAGTACATCATAAGCTATTTTTATTTCATTCTCATCTTACTGTAGTATACAATATATATAGAAATCTCTGATATCAACACTTCCTCAACAAGCAAGGACATCAATACTACAGTACATACAAACCCAACAGATACAACAAATCTCCATGCAACTCAGTCAAAGATATTCTTAACAAATGCATTAGTATATATCAATACATATGCAATAGAATCATAAAGAATAGTACCTGTTGTGAATTCTGGATCTGTGTTTTCAGTTGAACTCTGTTCCCTACAATCTTCGGGAACGCTTCTGGGGACAAACTTTAGAAAAGTGTCCCGGCTGTCCACAAATATTACATCTACCAGTCACTCCCTGGCATTGCTCGGTGGGATGTCTCCCTCCGCAAGTCCTGCAATATACTCCAGTATAACTCGGGCTAGAACCACTGGAGCTAGAGGAATTACTTCCCAACTTCTTGAATGAATTCTTTCGAGCTTTCAGCAAATCTTGCTTTCCACTCGTGTTGCCACGATCAACTCGAAGAGGGGATTGCTGTGTCTGGGGTTGCTTCACACACAACCTTGTTAATTGTCTAATCAAACTCGCCTCCGCTCTCTTCGCTCTACTCAAGATATCAGCAAAATGGTGAGGTCGCTGTATGTTCATCAATGCAACTATCTCTGAGTTCAATCCTCTGATGAATTGATCCGCTACAGCTTCATCATTTCCAGCTAAATGAGGAGCAAAACGCAGTAGAGTAGAGAATTTAGCCACATATCCTTCAATATTTAGTTGCCCTTGGCTCAAATTCTCAAATTCTGCTCTTTTGTCCTCCCGGTAGGAAACAAAAAAAGAAAAAAAAAATCTTTGATAGAATTCAATTTTGAAAACTTCCCACATGATCACAGTACCACGTTGTGCTAATACTCCTTTGATTGTAATCCACCAACTTCTGGCAGCCTCTCGTAACTGGTGAAATACCAATTTAACTCTCTGTTTATCTGTACAATCGAGTAAATCAAATAAAATTTCTATATCATCAAACCAGTTCTGACAATCTTCAGATGTCTCGGTACCACTCAGAATCGGCGGCTGTAATAACTGAAATTCTCTCATCTTAGCTTCTATCTGAGTTTCTGATGCATCTGTCTGTTCAGTCGAAGTACTACCCCTTTCTGGAATTCTCCGAGGCTGTATATCTGAATATCAAACAAATCAATACCCAATCTATATATTCTGTCTCAGCCCTCCGCTGATCATATACCTCTGATTCAGACTCGGTTCTGATTCAGTCTTGGTAATTACATGCTGTAATCAACTCAGATAACAAACAACATGTAATAGGGAAAGAAATAAATCATGCTAGCACACAAAATGTAAGTCAACATTGAAATAATTCTCATGCTAGCAATCACATGCAAGGAAAGAAAATTCAATCTACCCCGCTCATTCTCTTCTATCTCAGTATAAAGGATCTATCGCTCTGATACAACCTGTTGTGGGGACCCGGACGCTAATCATCTTCTTAATCATCGTTGGGATTTAATTATCAATTCTGATAAACAGGGTCTAAAAATTTTTCTTTTTAAAATGTAAATGCGGAAGGTAATGGAATCTAAATAATATACATATCTGTATAACAACTACAATTCCGTAGAAAAGTACAATACTGTACAACCTCAGTCTAAGGTTTAGTTACTAAGTTCAAGTAATAAAACAAGTCTACAATAAGTCCGGAATCACCACGCTATCTAGTACAGCCTCTTTCTCATCTTGACCCTGATCCAGCCCCACCTGTTGTCATGCACACATACAAAACAAGACAACAGCCGGATAACTCCGGTGAGAATAAATCCCAGTATAAAACATGGTAAACATGCATATACATAAAATATATCATGAAATATTCTATCATGAATATAATTCAAATCAATAGATTTCATAATCTATTAAATTTAATCAAGATAAGCATGCAACTCGAATCAGATAAACATGCTACTCAAATCAAATCATAAAAACATGCTATCATGACTGAAAGCAATAACAACGGGTTTCATAATCTATGAAACCACATCCATAACCACATGCAGTTCTAGTCAAATCATGTCTAGACTCGACTCAACTATAACTCTAGGGATCCCGGTGTGAATAAGACGTCAATGGCTGTCACCTACCCTCCCACTCGGGGTGACTGTACGTCTTATTCCTAGACTTCGGTCTGAGCTAAATCAACGACTGCAATAGGAGTCAGGGCTGCTCCTATGCTGAGATACACCGAACATCTAGATAGCTGACAATGGCTGTCAACGACTCTCCTAACTCAATGCAATGCATAACAATCTGTAAACAATGCATAATCATCTCAACATATAAATACATCATATTCAAATCAGAATATAAAGGTAATCTAGTATGTGATTTTATTGGGAAACTCAAATAAGATCTTATTTGAGTTATATCTTCCTGTATATCACATGAATTATACCTTTGTCGTCCCTGTCTGACGAAGACGAAGTCTGGTATTCAACTCTGTCCATATCAAATCTGAAATGACAATATCGAATACGCTGTGTCAGTGAATAACTCAATACACAATCTGTTCTGATCAATACTCAAATCAGTATATAATCTGATCAATATCTGAACAAGATACAATCTAATTCATGTCATCGACATTACAATACAATCTGAATAATTACTGAGTCTGATCAATCTCAATCAATACTGAATCTGATCAATTTAAATCAACTGATGTTTTGACGGCATAACAATACAATCTAAATAACCCCGTCAATCTGAACATCACAAATATAATACTGGAACTCATAATCTGTGTCAATACAATTCATAATCTGAATACTAACACAATTCTGATATAGAATCGCAATCAATATCTTTCAAAAATCATAACAATTACATCTTTCAAAAATCATAACAATTACAGAAACGGTCTGTTCTTTAATCTGACTTCAATTCTATAATGTCTACGGTAGTAGAAACACCATATCTGAATCATACGCGGTTCTAGCAACATCATATGTTCAAAACATCTCAAAACGTAACGAAACTTACGTCCTTGTGTAGCTCGAGTCGAGAGGAACACGATACTGCGTTCGGATTTGAATTCTGATGGACGGATCTTCCACAATCGCAAATCAAAAGGCGTAAAGATTTCCTCTTCAACACCTCGACTCCTTTTCCTGAATTGTGAGGAATAACGTGTAATGCTCCTATATATATACTGCATGCAAATCGTAAAACGTGGCCTCATTTTTCAAGCAACATGATGACCGCGGGTGCGGTCGTGTCATGCACCGCGGGTGCGCTCATGCTTCGACATTATCTTTCATTTTCTGAAATTCACCACCGGGGGTGTGGTCTTGTTCTTACCGCGGGTGCGGTGTCGCCTCGAATAAAATTTGCCAACTTTCTGTCCATGCACTGCAGGTGTAGTCTTGGTTGCACCGCGGGTGCGGTGTGGCTTCGGCCTCACTTTCTGTAAGGCTCGAGAATTATCAGTTGGCATTGATATGAGAATTGAAGAGGTGAGAATGCATGACATAAAAATGAAAATTTTTGAAAGAATGGCCGAAGCCATACCGCACCCGCGCCTCAGACAAGAACCGCACCCGCGGTCATTTAAATCAGAATTGTGAGTTTGTGCCGAAGCCACACCGCACCCGCGGTAAGAACATGACCGCACCCGCGGTCGAGGTATTTTCAAAAATAAAATCATGCCGAAACATGAGCGCACCATCGGTGCTGGGGTGACCGCACCTGCGGTGTTGCATGCGAAGTGCCACCTTTCAATTTTACGATGACACATGGCAGGTTGTATATATATTTGGCAATGACACTTCACTTCTTCCCTTCCATCAAGAAAGAACCGAGACAAAGCCATAAAGTTCCTCAAGCTTTCTTCCTAGTAAACTTTGAATTGTGAAAGATCTAGCTACCCGATTTTAATTCCGAGGCCGGATTTGTGATCCTTGCAACACGAGCTATCAAAGGATGTAAGTATGGTTCATTTCCAGCATGTTTTGAAATATATGTGTTGGAAAAGTTATGATTTTATTAAAGATATGAGTTTTTGATATGTTGAGCATTATAGAATCACAATCTGATTGATTTTCGGATACCGTAGGCTATAGTTCGAATTTCCAGCATGAAATGTATAAGGATTGTACAGATTTCAGAATGTATATGTTGTTTGATGAGATTATGTTTGAGTATGATAGTGCTATATTGAGATTGAGTGGACCGGTATTGAAGGAATACATCGTTACGCTGTCAAATTGTATTGAAACCCAATTCAGTTTTGCATGTTGAATGGTTTGAGATGTATATTGATATAGAGTACACATCTGTTATGCCATTTCAGATTTGTAGTGGTTATTGTGAACTCAAGACTTCGACTACGACACAGACAGTGCGACAAGAAAGGTATAATTCATGTGGTCACGGGATTGCACAACTCGATTCAGATTTGATACGAGTTTCCCTAAATCACATACTATTTTGTTGTTACATTGATTATGTAATGCCTTGTTTATTGATTTATATTCGAGTCCTGAGATAGGAGATATTGTCAGACTGGCCAAAACTAGACGTTACGGTGTATCGACGCATAGTAGTAGATTTGCTCTATGTGTAGACCCTCGATACAGAGTTGACCGAAGTCTAGGAATAAGACGTACCGTCGCCCCGAGTTGTTGGGTAGCTGACAGATCGTCTTATTCACACCGGGATCCCTAGATTAGAAATGAGTCGAGTCAAGATTTAAATGTTGAATACAGATTTGTATTCCTCTACATGTTGTAGATTTTACATTCATGTTACTAGATATATGCTATACTTTTGTATATTGTGGGGACCCGGGCTCTAACTCAATTCTTTTTGGGATTTAATTGGATCTTTGCTCGAAAATGTGGGTCAAAAATTTGCTTTTAATATTAATTCAAATGTATAACTAAAGCATATCATATCTGTAACTGAAATAAACAACATAATGTACATACATGTCTGTCTAGTACCACCATACACCAGTGTTTACATACCAACTACAACATAAGTGATACAAGTCTAGTAGGAAACACTACAAATCTTCAACGCCCGAGATCTCCACGCTATCATCAATCTCTCATCTAGCTCGAGACCCAGATCCTGCCCCACCTGTTGCCATGCACACATACAGACACGACAACAGCCGGATAACTCCGGTGAGAACATATCCCAGTATAAAACATGGATGCATGCAATGTCATAAATCATGTACAAAAGCATAGCATATATCAATTAACATGAATGCAAATCTAAACATGTCGAAGAATACAAATCTGTATTCAACATTTAAATCTTGACTCGACTCATTTCTAATCTAGGTATCCCGTATGAATAAGACGGTCTGTCACCTACTCAACCAATCGGGGCGACGGTACGTCTTATTCCTAGACTTCGGTCAACTCTGTATCGAGGGTCTACACATAGAGCAAATCTACTCCTATGCGTCGATACACCGAAACGTCTAGTTTTGGCCAGTCTGCCAATATCTTCTATCTCAGGACTCGAATATAATTCAATAAACAAGGCATTACATAATGAAATGTAATAACAATCAAGTATGTGATTTAGGGAAAACTCGTATCAAATCTGAATCGAGTTGTGCAATCCCGTGACTGTTAGAGTAGGTGCACGTCGAGCCAAATGTTGGCCGACTGTTCACGATGAAACTCTTTGTATAAACGATCTTTATTTTAATAATATTTGAATTTATTAATTTGGCGCATCTTTATCTTTATACCCATGCTAGTTGCATAGATAAAGTCCTTGAATATACAAATAGTAGAAAGAATATGAGATGCTCATATGATGAGTATTATGAAACTCATATTTGGAATACTGTATATTCTGAACCGTTCCTAGTCGATTCAGCCGCCACTAAGAAGGATAAAGGTCGCTCGAGTTAGAGACTAGTATCTGCGATGTGAGTACCATGTTTCATTGGTAGGGGACATTGTGATGTCCGAGCATGCAGATAGGTGCTCCTGGTAGAGTGCACTGAACAACCCTCCATAAAAGGACTTTCCAAGTGGTTCTCACTTATCGAGTGGAAAAGTCCTGGTTTATGGTTGTACAGAATTAGTCCTTATGACCCGGGACAACATTGAGACTCTATGTGCTAGCGTTTCACTTTGACATGTTTACCGACTCTTATGGGGTCATTAGGTGGCAAGGTTGGGTGTTACGGCGAAACATATAGGAGTCGATGCATTGTAGTCGGGGATTCACCGCTTACCTACGGGTATGGATATCCTATGTGTTTTTCATGTATGTGTGGGTTGAAATCTCTGATCAGAGTATGTTGGTAATTATGAAAGGGGTTTCATAGATTACACCATCGATGCAACCACAACATGACACATAGTATCGATTCATTGAAAACTCTCGATAAACCAATAGTTGTCGAATCGGTCGGGATATATGAGTTGAAGGGACCGTACTGTACGCTAACCATAATTGAATGGTTCTTGCAGGCACTATCATGTGATACCTAGGGAATCACGTAAGCGATGCTGCTAGGCGTTTAACGTGATTGGTTGGGTACTATCAGACTTGAGTTCTGACGTTCTTACTATCAAAGTGTTGATAAGTAAGAATGGGGCAATTGGGGTATGCTCGTATAAGGACATGTTTAGTCCGAATCACATGGAGATGTGAACCCACGGCTAGTTGTATCAATGAACCATTGAGGGCCACACAAGTACTAGCTTTGTAAATCCCGATGAGAAGTAAAATAGTTCAATGTGTTGAATGGCTTATAAATGTGTTTATAAGCGTAAAGAAAAATAGAAGTATGACTTCTATGAGTGAAATATAAATTTTAATTTATGGAAGTGTTCCTAAGATTAAAATTTGGCCAAGTAAATAATGTAGTTGAAAATTGTGATTTTCATAAACATTATTGGGGACTAAATTAAATTAATTCAAGTGTTGAATTAATTAAACACTAGTGGACCTAGTAGAGTCCAAATAATTGAAAATAATTCAAGTGTTGAATTAATAATATTGAGTCTTGTAGAGCTCAATTAAAATAATTATTTAACTAGTGGGACTTGAATAAATTCAAGTAGTATTTAATTAATCTCAAAAAGTGTTTGAGATAATTAAAATTTAGTCTATGGTTTTTAATGTGTTAAAAAACCATAATATATATGAGAGACATGCTAGGGTTTGCATGCTTGGGAGATCAAGAGTCTTGAATACTTTTTAATAAAATAATGCATGGCATGTGGATTACTTTTTGCACTACCAAGACTCATCTTCCCTCCTCATTCAACTAGCCTTGGCCGAAACTTCAAGCAATATTCTCTCCAATATTTTTCTTCATTGTGTTCTTCATTTTTGGAGAATAAAATCTTCTCTTTGAAAATCCTTAAGTTTTTCTAGTGCAAAACTTGAGGGGTTTTACATAGCTTGTGGTGGGCTTGATTTAGAAGCAAGGAGGAGGAGCTTGTAGACTTGTCTTCCATAAGAAGAGCTTAGTTGCTAGTTAACTAAGTTGGAGCCAACATCAACTTTTAAAGTTGATAGGTAAATCTCTAAACATCCTATGTTTGATGTTGTTTTGTAAATATTATGCAAAAACAAGGGTGGCCGAAAATTATAGCTTGAAAATGTAAATTTTTGACTTCCGTTGCGCTTCCGGCCACCGTAACCGGTCCGCTTTCAAGTGGTATCCTAGCTATGATTACGGTTTTTGTGTAATATTTGCATAATATTATGTTGAGATCGATTTCTAACCGCTTGAGAATTTTTGTGCATAGAATATGCAAGGGCCGAAAATATTTGAAAAACAAAAAAAAAAAAAAAACCATTTTTCGGGCAGCCGAGGGGCTGCCCGAGGGGGCTGCCCGAATTTTTTGGGCAGCCGAGGGGCAGCCCAAGGGGCTGCCCGAAATGCTGTTTTTTAAAATAAAAAAAAAAAATTTTTTTGTTGTGGCCGGAATCCGGCGACGGAGCTCCGGCGACGGCGATGACGGCTAGGGTTTCCGAAAGTGTTTTGGATAATCTTAGTGTCATGGGCCTTGTGTTGTTGGGCCATTAGATGGTCAACATATTTTGTGAAATTTAAATGGGCCAAAGTATTTTTGGTGAAAAATGAGTTTTGGGCCCTTAAGTTTAAATTTACAATTGTTGCATATATATTCTCATAAAATAAATAATTGAAGTTGGACTTTAATTATTTATAGTAAATTGTGATTTACAAGAAATTCGATTATAAATTAATTAATTTGAAAGTAGACAAAGGAGTTTGTATACTTTGTTAATTTAATTTATAATTGTGGCGGTTAGTGATTGGATCAAGATGTATAATATTGGATCAATTAATTATAGTGATAATTAATTGATGGTGTATGATATGTGATATTATGCATGAAGGATGATCAAAAGCCCAAGCCCAATTTGCTAGGTGTATGCTAGGATATTTGTGTTGTATGATTGTAATAATTATCAATTTAAAGTGGGCTTGGTTTATGGCCCGTTCCCACCCCCATGAGATGTATCCCTATGTGCCTTGGATATTTAATTGTAAATATTAGAATAGTGGAAGATCAAGATTGGAAGATGGTGGCCTTGGTGATTATGAAGATCGAAGACATGTAATATTGGATGCTAATGTAATAATTTAGTTGCATTGCATCCCTTGCATTTACCCTAGGATTGGACCTAGGCCCGTGTTTAGCTCACACGGGCCATTAGTATTGGGGCAATTGATCATCCTTGTACTGTTTTCTATTTATACTATATGCATGATATGTTATAAATAATGAGTATGTGCGTTATTATTATTATAATAACAAAGTTGCATGAATCCGGCAAACATACGATCAAACATGGCGAGCTTTTAAAATAAAATTAATGATGAGACCTTTCAAAATTAAAAAACCCTCATTTTGAATTAGATTCAAAATTAATATCAAGTCCGAAAAGGGGAATCATAAATTTGTTTATAATTTCCTTGTCTTCCATCGACAATGGATGCATGATGAACGCTACCCGTACTCGGGGCTCTGCTCATATTATTGAGGGGGCCCTGGGTGCCGGAAAGCTGTGACATCCATTGACATGGTGATGTGAACTACGTGGAACTCCCATGATTTCGGCTCATATTATTGAGGGAACTCATGGCGACCGTCCATTAAGGTTCAATATCGGTGGGTTAGGCTTGACACGTAAAGATGAACGACGTCATATTATTGGGTCCTAATCAAACGTGAGACAAAAGTTTACGTAGAGGGTTGCATGGCGATGCAATTGGAAACTACCTTTTAGGAATTGTGATGGCCGATATTATTCGGGATCACAATTCGCTGATTGTACCTTACGTACCTACTGAGGAAAGTGTTTCCCGTTTTCACTAGAGGGTAGTGAAAATGTCAAAACAGTGGGAGCGATTATTTATAAAGTAAAAGTCCAAACTTTATATCTTATTAAATATTTTGAAATAGTCATTAACATTTATCTGTTTTACTTTTCAGTACAAATCTGTGACAATGTCATCAATTCGCAACCCGTTTTCGGTTATTCTCGAAAAACACGTTCTAACCGGACCTAACTATATCACTTGGCTAAGAAATTTAAAGATCGTCCTAAACTCGGAGAGAATCGCATACACACTGACTGAGTCGCCCCCTGATGAGGCTCCGACTGACTGCAGACCCGAGGAACTGCAGACCTACAAGGATTGGTGCGACCATGACTTGAAGGCCAAGTGTTACATGCAGGCTTTGATGAACGATGAGCTGCAAAGGCGATTCGAGGATGCAAAGAATGCTGCTGACATTCATTTGCACCTCAAGGAGCTCTTCGGTGAGCAGACTCGGCCTTTGAGGCATGCCACAGTAAAGGAGCTCATCACTTTACGCATGCGAGATGGGACTTCGGTCCATGAGCATGGCCTAAAGTTGATTGGGCTCGTGGACAAGCTCGTGGGCATGGATTTGATCTTGCCATCAGAGTTGACCACGGATGTGCTACTGTTGTCACTGCCTAGCTCTTTCGATCCTTTTGTCGTGAACTTCAATATGAACAAGCTCGAGCCCAGCCTTGAAGAGTTGGTGAACATGCTTGTAACCTTTGAGTCCACCATCAAGAAGGAGAAGTCGGTTCTTTATGTGGGCTCTTCATCTGGCACGAAGACCGGTCCACATGGGAAGGGAAAGAAGCGTTCTTTCCAGCGCCCCAAGAAGAGTGAGCCCTTGAAGAGGCAGACTCCGAGTCCCGTAGTGGCAGCCGCGCCAGCCAAGGCTGAGAAGACTGTTGACATCTGTCACCACTGCAAGAAGCCTGGACATTGGAGGCGTAACTGCAGGGAATATCTTGCGCAGAAGGGTTCTGGCAAAGGTATGTTCTACATTGAAGTGAATATCTCCATTAACTCTACTTCTTGGGTATTGGATACCGGCTGTGGCTCACATCTCTGTAATGATTTGCAGGTGATGGGAAAAAGTAGGAAGCTTAGGGAAGGTGAGACCTTCTTGAGGTTGGGCAATGGAGCAAGGGTTGCTGCCAAGGCTGTGGGAGATGTTTATTTATGTTTGAACAATGATTTTAATTTGGTTTTAAGAGATGTTTTATTTGTACCAGACTTGATCAAAAACATTATTTCCATTCCTATGCTTGATATCGATGGATTTTCTTGTTTATTTGGCAAAGGTGTTTGCAATATTTACAAGAATGAATGTTTAGTTGGTACCGGTGAACTTGAAAACAATCTCTACACCTTAAAATTAAAAGATATTCCACTTAACAATGTCCAAACAATAACAACAACAAATAAGCGCAAACAAGATACTCTTAATTCGGCACAATTATGGCATGCTCGATTAGGTCATATATCCCTAAGAAGGATGAACAAGTTAGTGGGAGTTGGCATGTTTGATATGTCCGATATTAATGCTCTCACGACTTGTGAATCCTGTCTGAAAGGAAAGATGACCAAAATTCCCTTTAAGGGCCATGCGGAGCGAGCCAAAGGGTTATTGGATTTGATCCATACCGATGTGTGCGGTCCGCTTAGCATCACCACTAAGCATGGACATGCCTACTTCATCACCTTTACCGATGACCATTCGAGGTATGGGTATGTGTATTTGATGAAATACAAGTCTGAAGCCTTTGAAAGGTTCAAAGAATTCAGAAGTGAAGTAGAGAAGCAATTGGGACGAAGCATCAAGACACTTCGATCGGATCGAGGTGGTGAGTACTTGAGTGCCGAGTTCCAAGAGTATCTTAGAGAGAATGGGATTCTCTCGCAGTGGACTCCGCCCGCTACACCGCAGTTAAATGGTGTTTCGGAGCGTCGTAACCGGACTTTGATGGACATGGTTCGGTCTATGATGGGGTTCACGGAGTTGCCGCCATCCTTTTGGGGATATGCGCTTGAAACAGCGGCACTGTTGTTGAACAATGTCCATACAAAGGCAGTTGACAAGACTCCATATGAGATATGGATGGGTAAGCCTCCCAAATATTCTTATCTTAGAATATGTGGGTGTCCTGCTTATGTGAAGCAGACAGTGGGAGATAAATTGGATAGTCGATCCATTTTATGCTACTTTGTGGGATATCCAAGGAATTCCATTGGATATTATTTCTATCATCCTCAAGAAACAAAGGTGTTTGTTTCTAGGAACGCAACCTTTTTGGAACAGGAATTTCTATTGGATAGAAAAGGCGAGATGATAGAACTCGAAGAGGTTCGAGAGACACCCACAGTTGTAGAACCCACACCCGAGAAGCCAAGTGAGGAGATACAAGCTCCTAGAAGAACCGAGAGAGTCTCGAGACCACCTGTGAGGTATGGTCTGCTTCTTGAAGAGGGCCATGATGAGCCTAATCTTGGATGTGATCCAAGGACCTTCAAGGAAGCGTTATCGGATGCCGATTCATCCAAATGGCTTGAAGCAATGGAATCTGAGATGAATTCCATGCATTCGAACCAAGTGTGGAATCTTGTGGATCCACCTGAGGGAACTGTTCCCATAGGGTGTAAATGGATTTACAAGAGGAAACTTGGGGCGGATGGGAAGGTATTGACCTTCAAGGCGCGATTGGTAGCAAAAGGGTATACTCAAAGACAAGGTGTTGACTATGAGGAAACCTTTTCTCCAGTTGCGATGTTCAAGTCCATTAGGATATTGCTAGCCATAGCTGCATGGTTTGACTATGAGATATGGCAGATGGATGTGAAAACAGCCTTCCTTAATGGGGATATTAAGGAAGAAATTTACATGTCTCAACCTGAAGGGTTTACATCCATCGGAAGTGAGCATATGGTATGCAAACTTCAAAGATCTATTTATGGTCTTAAGCAGGCATCGAGGAGCTGGAACCTCAGATTCGATAGTACAATCAAAGAGTTTGGTTTTACTAAGAATCCTGAGGAACCCTGTGTGTATAAGAAGGTCAGTGGGAGTGCTGTGACATTCCTTGTTCTTTATGTTGATGACATTCTACTCATTGGGAATGATGTAGGAATGTTGCAATCAACAAAGATATGGTTAGCAAGTAAGTTCTCAATGCAGGACTTGGGTGAAGCATCTTTTGTATTGGGAATACAGATCTATAGAGATAGATCAAGAAGATTGCTTGGTCTCACCCAGTCCACATACATTGATACCATCGTGAAGCGGTTCTCGATGGATGAGTCCAAGAGAGGACATCTACCAATGTGTCATGGCGTGTCCCTATCCAAGTCTATGTCTCCCAAGACTGATGCAGAGATAGCGGCGATGACACGAATTCCGTATGCTTCGGCTATTGGTAGTATCATGTATGGGATGATATCTACACGTCCTGACGTGGCATTTGCACTAAGTGTAGTGAGTAGATATCAATCCAACCCTGGTCTTCCACACTGGAAAGCTGTGAAAGACATCCTCAAGTATTTGAGAAGGACCAATAAGTTGTTTTTGGTCTATGGGGGTGGAGAACTAAAATTGGAAGGCTATACCGACTCTAGCTTCCAAAGCGATATTGATGACTCGAAGTCAACCTCCGGATTCATATTCATGCTCAATGGTGGTGCTGTCTCTTGGAAGAGTTCCAAGCAAGACAGTACTGCGGATTCCACCATTGAGGCAGAATACATTGCTGCATCGGCTGCAGCAAAGGAGGCTGTTTGGATTAGGAATTTCGTCCAAGAGTTGGGCGTCATTCCAAATGGAGTTGCTCCTATCCCGGTGATGTGCGACAACACGGGAGCCATAGCTCAGGCGAAGGAGCCAAGGTCTCATCAGAAGTCCAAACACGTATTGAGAAAGTACCACATCCTCAGAGAGATCGTGGAAAGAGGAGATGTCGTGATTGACAAAGTCGGCTCCGCAGATAATGTTGCTGATCCACTAACTAAGCCTTTACCAAGACCATCGTTCGAGAAGCATCGCGAATCAATGGGTCTGAAGTATATAGGTAGTTGGCTCTAGTGCAAGTGGGAGATTGTTAGAGTAGGTGCACGTCGAGCCAAATGTTGGCCGACTGTTCACGATGAAACTCTTTGTATAAACGATCTTTATTTTAATAATATTTGAATTTATTAATTTGGCGCATCTTTATCTTAATACCCATGATAGTTGCTTAGATAAAGTCCTTGAATATACAAATAGTAGAAAGAATATGAGATGCTCATATGATGAGTATCATGAAACTCATATTTGGAATACTGTATATTCTGAACCGTTCCTAGTCGATTCAGCCGCCACTAAGAAGGATAAAGGTCGCTCGAGTTAGAGACTAGTATCTGCGATGTGAGTACCATGTTTCATTGGTAGGGGACATTGTGATGTCCGAGCATGCAGATAGGTGCTCCTGGTAGAGTGCACTGAACAACCCTCCACAAAAGGACTTTCCAAGTGGTTCTCACTTATCGAGTGGAAAAGTCCTGGTTTATGGTTGTACAGAATTAGTCCTTATGACCCGGGACAACATTGAGACTCTATGTGCTAGCGTTTCACTTTGACTTGTTTACCGACTCTTATGGGGTCATTAGGTGGCAAGGTTGGGTGTTACGGCGAAACATATAGGAGTCGATGCATTGTAGTCGGGGATTCACCGCTTACCTACGGGTATGGATATCCTATGTGTTTTTCATGTATGTGTGGGTTGAAATCTCTGATCAGAGTATGGTGGTAATTATGAAAGGGGTTTCATAGATTACACCATCGATGCAACCACAACATGACACATAGTATCGATTCATTGACAACTCTCGATAAACCAATAGTTGTCGAATCGGTCGGGATATATGAGTTGAAGGGACCGTACTGTACGCTAGCCATAATTGAATGGTTCTTGCAGGCACTATCATGTGATACCTAGGGAATCACGTAAGCGATGCTGCTAGGCATTGAACGTGATTGGTAGGGTACTATCAGACTTGAGTTCTGACGTTCTTACTATCAAAGTGTTGATAAGTAAGAATGGGGCAATTGGGGTATGCTCGTATAAGGACATGTTTAGTCCGAATCACATGGAGATGTGAACCCACGGCTTGTTGTATCAATGAACCATTGAGGGCCACACAAGTACTAGCTTTGTAAATCCCGATGAGAAGTAAAATAGTTCAATGTGTTGAACGGCTTATAAATGTGTTTATAAGCGTAAAGAAAAATAGAAGTATGACTTCTATGAGAGAAATATAAATTTTAATTTATGGAAGTGTTCCTAAGATTAAAATTTGGCCAAGTAAATAATGTAGTTGAAAATTGTGATTTTCATAAACATTATTGGGGACTAAATTAAATTAATTCAAGTGTTGAATTAATTAAACACTAGTGGACCTAGTAGAGTCCAAATAATTGAAAATAATTCAAGTGTTGAATTAATAATATTGAGTCTTGTAGAGCTCAATTAAAATAATTATTTAAATAGTGGGACTTGAATAAATTCAAGTAGTATTTAATTAATCTCAAAAAGTGTTTGAGATAATTAAAATTTAGTCTATGGTTTTTAATGTGTTAAAAAACCATAATATATATGAGAGACATGCTAGGGTTTGCATGCTTGGGAGATCAAGAGTCTTGAATACTTTTTAATAAAATAATGCATGGCATGTGGATTACTTTTTGCACTACCAAGACTCATCTTCCCTCCTCATTCAACTAGCCTTGGCCGAAACTTCAAGCAATATTCTCTCCAATATTTTTCTTCATTGTGTTCTTCAAGAGAATAAAATCTTCTCTTTGAAAATCCTTAAGTTTTTCTAGTGCAAAACTTGAGGGGTTTTACATAGCTTGTGGTGGGCTTGATTTAGAAGCAAGGAGGAGGAGCTTGTAGACTTGTCTTCCATAAGAAGAGCTTAGTTGCTAGTCAACTAAGTTGGAGCCAACATCAACTTTTAAAGTTGATAGGTAAATCTCTAAACATCCTATGTTTGATGTTGTTTTGTAAATATTATGCAAAAACAAGGGTGGCCGAAAATTATAGCTTGAAAATGTAAATTTTTGACTTCCGTTGCGCTTCCGGCCACCGTAACCGGTCCGCTTTCAGTGACCACATGAATTATACCTTTCTTGTCGAATAGTCGGTGTCGTAGTCGAAGTCTCGAATACCAAGTAGTCAATACAAATCTGAAATAGCATAATAAATGTGCACTCTATCAATATACATCTCAATATACAATTCTGTAATCGCTTTCAATGTAATTCAACGGCGTAACGGCGTAGTCTCGCGATACCGATAACTCAATCTCAACATAACAATAATCGATTAACCTCAATCAATTCAACATCAATAGCACAATCATTTCAACACTGAAAATCTGCATAATCTCTCATAATACATGCTGGAATTTCGAAACAACGTCATACGGTATCTGAAAATCAATCCGGTAACGTTTCTACGATGCTCATAATATCAAGAACACATATTATAACTCAAATCTGAATTCTTCCAACACACAAATATCGAAACATGCTGCAAATGAATAATACTTACATCCTTTGCTAGTTCTTGTTGCAAGGATCACAAATCCGGGCTCGGAATTAAAATCAGATGAACAAATCTTGCACAATCTCAAATCTAAAATGAAAAAGCTTGAAGGAACAAGGCTTGCTCTCGGTTCTTGTTGTCTGAATGAAGGAAAGTGAAGACACACATTATATATATTGCATGTAATCTCATACGTGTCTTCTTAAAACATTAACACATTTCAGGCGGCGCTCGGGCGGTAAGAATGTTGTGGGGACCCGGACGCTAATCAAATTCTTAATCATCATTGGGACTAATTAATCAATAATAAAACAGGGTCTAAAATTTTTTATTTTTTTTTTAAGTGCGGAACGTAGTGACATACAACATATATATACATCTCAGTATATAAAACACAAATCCTGTATTTCACCATTTATTCAAACTAGGGTTTAAAACTAAAGTCAAGTGTTTAACCCTACATCTAGTCCAAGTCCGGTGCCACCACTCTAATCACGATCTAGCTCTTCATCTCCTCGACCCTGGACCTGTCCCACCTGTTGTCAAGTACACATACAGACAAGACAACAGCCGGATATACCGGTGAGAATATAATCCCCAGTATAAATCAATGAAACATGCAATCATATAAACAATATAAAGCATGCAATCAGGTAACATGAATATGTATCAAAATCTAAAACATAAACAACATCAAATCAAACTGTCGACATCAATCATAATTCAGACTAGACTCAATCCTAGTCTAGGGATCCCGGTTTCCAGAAGTTGGCATGTGTATATCGACTAACAGTGATAGAAAAGACTCCAGTTCTATCCACGCCGATATGGTATCGATCAACAGTAATAGAAAAGACTCCAGTTCTATTCACATCGATACGGTATCGATTACCAGTAATAGAGGAAGCTATTATTCTATCCACATCAATATAGTACCGATTAACAGTAATAGAAGCAACTCTAATTCTATCCACATCGATAGGACATCGATTAACAGTAATAGAAAAGCTACTAATCTATCCACATCGATACAATACTGATTAACAGTAATAGAAAAAGCCACCATCCTATCCACATCGATAGCCAAACATCCAGTGACAGACTTTGGCACAACCGCCAATACACCATCTTATGACATCGTGCAATGTGCCCGTGGTGATCCCACCACTAACGGCACTTCTGTCATAAGCCTACTCTTCTAATACCTGTAATCTATAACTCAAGAAAACAACTATGTCAATCAATCAATGCAAATATCAATGCAATAAAGTAAAGTATGTGATTTAGGGAAACCCAAGTCTAAACCGACTCAAGTCCATCTCCCAATACCACATTGACTTATACCTTTCGTTGCAGTCTCGGTTTCCCGCTCAGTCAAAGTCCAGAACTCAAAACCTGTCTGGTACTGACAATATCAATAATCTCATATCAATATACCAATCAATTCCATAACAATCTGATCAATCTGGATTTAATTCACAATTGACGGCATAACTGTACAATCTCAATATTCCCGTCAATACAACATCACCAGATAACAGTTACAATCCATAACCTATATCCAATTCAATCTATAATCAATCCATAATCCAAATCTGTCCGGTATTAACTGATTATAATCAGAAAATCATAACAATTCCATAATCAGTCTATTTCTCAGTCTGACTTCGATTTTGCGATGTCTAACATATCAAGAACATCATATCTGAATCCTATTCAATTCTGACAATAGCATAATTTCAAAACATGTCAAAACGTAGCAAAACTTATGACAAGTTGTAGCCTACGTCGATAGGATTACCGTACCGAAGTCGGATTCAAACTCAGACGGACGGATTTTGATCGATTGTAACTGGAAGCACAATTTCACTTTTTCCTCCGGAGACCTTCGATTTCTCTTTCTGAGGAATTATGTGCATGTTCTTATATATATATATATATAACCACGCACATGCATGAAGGCAAGTGGCGCACCCGTCTTGCAGCACGTCTCGCGCTCGGGCGGTGGCAATCTACCGCTCGGGCGGGAGCTCGGCGCTCGGGCGGTTGAATCTACCGCCCGGGCGCGAAGGGTTCTGCCCGCATACATCTGCATTGGCGCTCGGGCGGTCATAAAATACCGCCCGGGCGCCACCTTCTCTGCCCGAACATTTCCTTCTTGAACATTGGCGCTCGAGCGGTCATTTTCTACCGCTCGGGCGCCACTAGTTCTGTCCAAGCATTACACCCATCGCGTAAAATCTCCTTTCGTGTCCTGATTAATCCTTTCATAATCATATCAAATTATAAATCAATAATTATCGATTACTGGGATTAAATTTCCGGGCATTACATTTCTCCCCCCCTAAGATACGATTTCGTCCTCGAAATCACAGGCAATCTATCATATCAAGAAGGAGTATATACACAACTGTATAAGGAATTTACATTAACAAAACAATGCTGGGAATTCTTGTCTCATATCAGATTCAGTCTCCCATGTGGCTTCTTCCACGCCATGACGAGTCCATTGAACTTTCACAAGAGGAATCCTCTTTGTTCTGAGCTGTTTTTCTTTACGATCGATAATCCGGGTCGGTTTCCCGATATAACTCTCAGTCTCGTCCAGCTCAGTCTCGTCTGGCTGAATCACATGAGAATCATCAGGGAGATACTTCCGCAGCATCGATACATGAAAAACATCGTGTATCTCAGACAATGAAGGCGGCAATGCAAGTCGATAGGCACGATCTCCTATCTTTTCTAGAATTTCATATGGACCTACATATCTTGGAGACAATTTCCCTTTCTTTCCAAATCGGACAACACCCCTGAAAGGTGAAATCCTCAGGAATACTCGGTCTCCTACCTCAAATACCAACGGTCGTCGTCTGAGGTTGGCATATTTGGCTTGTCTGTCCTGAGCTGCCTTCATTTTCTTCTGAATCAGCTTTACTTTCTCAGTCATATCTCTGATCATATCAGGTCCAGTCTCAGGAACTTCAGAGATATCATCCCAATACAGAGGGGATCTGCATTTCTTTCCGTACAACGCTTCGAATGGAGCCATCTCAATACTCGTTTGATAGCTATTGTTGTACGAAAATTCACAAAGTGGCAATGCATCTTGCCATCCAGTGTTAAAATCAAGCACTACAGCTCTCAGCATATCTTCCAATGTCTGAATCGTACGTTCTGACAGTCCATCAGTCTGTGGATGATATGCAGTACTAAGATGTAACTTCGTACCAAGAGCTTGCTGCAGGCTCTGCCAGAAGTGCGAAGTAAACCGAGGGTCACGATCTGAAACAATCGACTTCGGCACTCCGTGCAATCTTACCACTTCCCGGACATAGATATCAGCCATCTGATCATATCGGTACGTCATCTTGTATGGAATAAAACATTCTGATTTGGTCAATCGATCAATCACGACCCAAATCGCATCACAACCTCGGGAGGATCTCGGCAACTGTGTCACAAAATCCATGGAAATGTGATCCCATTTCCATTCAGGAATGGACAAACTCTGTAACAATCCTCCTGGTTTCTTTCTTTCAGCCTTCACCTGTTGGCAATTCAGACACTTGGCTACAAATGTAGTCACATCACCTTTCATTTGTTTCCACCAATACTGTGTCTTTAGGTCATTGTACATTTTCCTGCCACCAGGATGAATGCTAAAACGACTGTTGTGCGCTTCTAATAGTATTCGTTGTCTCAAATCCGAAACATTCGGCACAACTAAACGATTATTCACATACAAAATACCATTTCGAACCTGGTATTCTGATCGATGTCCAGCCCTAACCATAGAAATCGACTTCTGTATATTCTGATCACCTTTCTGAGCTTCTTTAATTTTCAAAAACAGTTCTGGTTCAGCTCGAATAACACATAATCTCAGAGGTTGACGATCTGTCTCAAATACTAATCCAGACAAACAGCAGTCTTCAATCAAATTCGATACACCAATCGTCGATAAGGATAGTGCACATACCTTTCGACTCAGTGCATCAGCTGCTGCATTGGACTTCCCTGGATAATACTTGATTTCACAATCGAAGTCTTTCAATAAATCCAGCCATCTTCGCTGTCTCATATTCAATTCAGATTGTGAAAACAGATATTTCAAGCTTTTATGATCAGAATATATTTCGAATTTCTCCCCGTAGAGGTAATGTCGCCATATCTTCAATGCAAAGACTATGGCTGCCAATTCAAGATCATGAATTGGGTAACGAGTTTCATCGGGTTTCAGCTGTCTCGAGGCATAAGCAATCACATGCCCCTGCTGCATCAAAACACAACCCAATCCTCGGTGAGATGCATCACAATAAACAACAAATCCACCAGTGCCTGAAGGAATCGTCCACACAGGAGCACTGGTCAGTCTCTTCTTTAGTTCAAGAAAACTGGTCTCACAGTCTTCAGACCAGACAAACGGAGCATTCTTCTGAGTTAGCTGAGTAATAGGCTTGGCAATACTCGAAAAATCTTGGATAAAACGTCGGTAATACCCTGCCAAACCCATAAAACTACGAATTTCTGGCACAGATGTAGGTCTTGGCCAAGAAATCATTGCCTCAACCTTACTGGGATCAACAGATATACCATCTCCTGATATAATGTGACCCAAAAACACTACCTGTTTCAACCAAAATTCACATTTTGACAGTTTCGCATACAACTTCTCAGCTCTCAGAATTCTCAACACAGTCCTCAGATGATTAGCATGCTCAATCATATGCCCGTCGTACTGCAGTATACACGATTTCACAGATTTCACCGATATCAAACCTGTTCCTAACGGAGACGTGACAGATACTACAGTAGCTAAGGACTCAACAGGCAATGAATGCATTAAAGCAAATCGCTCAGACATAAAAGTATATGATGCACCAGTATCAATCAATACATATGCAGGATAACCAGAAATAAAACAGTTACCTGCAACTACATCATCAGGTGCATCCTGAGCTTGCTCCTCAGTCAAAGCAAACAATCGGGCCTGCTGTCTAGGAGGCTGGCTCGCGGTCTGGCCCCCTCCTGGCCTCTGCTGTGACAGAGTAGACGGTACTGGCTGAAAAGTATGAACGGCAGATGGTCGTCTACCTGCCTGAGCCACTGATCCCGGTGACTCAGCTTCCTGTGATCCCTGTGCACCTCGCTGTGGACACACTCGAGCAAAGTGTCCATGCTGTTTACAGATGCGGCAGTTGCCGAACACTCCTCTGCACTGCTCTGTGGAATGCTTCCCTCCACAGGTGCTACAGTATGGTCCTGTATAATTCTGGCCTTGACTAGTCTGTCTAGAGCCACTCGAACTAGAGGAGCTACTCCCAGCTTTCTTGAATTTCTTCCCCTTAGCCTTCAGGAAGTCTTTCTTCCCACTTCCACCGCCGCTCTCAAATCGAGGAAATGGTGGAGGCATCTGTGAACTCGGTGCTGAAGGCACAAACGAAGCCTCTTTCTGTCTTATCAATCCGGCTTCAGCTCCCTTAGCTCGATTCAGTGCATCAGTGAAATTGTTTGGCCTTCCGGTATTCACCAGGGTAAAGATTTCAGGATTTAGACCATTTATGAACTGGTCTGCAACGGCCTCATCACTCCCAGCCACATGAGGGGCAAATCGAAGCAGAGTAGAAAACTTAGCCACATAATCCTCAATGTTCAACTGGCCTTGTTTCAAATTTGCAAACTCGGCTCCCTTGTCCTTCCTATATGAAACTGGAAAGAACCGTAGATAAAATTCAGTCTTAAACACATTCCAGGTAATGGCCGTACCTCGTAATTCCAAAGCCAGTTTTTGTTGTATTCCACCAGTGTTTAGCAACGTCATGCATCTGGTGTCCGATCAGTTTCACCCTCTTTTCCTCAGTATACTCCAAGGAGTTAAACAGTGATTCAATGTCGTCCAACCAACTTTCACATTCCACGGAATTCTCCGTTCCTTTCAAAGTCGGTGGATGGAATGACTGAAATCTTTTCAACAATTGCTCCATTGGAGTAGGGGTCACATCCATAGGAGGATTCGATGTACTTCCCTGTTCTGGTATCCTTCTCGGAGGCATATCTGATAATCGAAGAGGTTAGTAATTCCAAATACCACTTACCAGTTTCAATCCTCCTCGGATCATCTTACAGCTGATCCATTCCAATAATATACAATACCATATCAATATCAGATAATTCAGGTAGCATATATTAAAACAGGAATCATGCTAGCAATCAAAAGCAGGAAAGAAAACCAATCTACCCCGCTCACTAGCTCCTATCTCAATCTCAAAGATCTATGGCTCTGATACCACCTGTTGTGGGGACCCGGATGCTAATCAAATTCTTAATCATCATTGGGACTAATTAATCAATAATAAAACAGGGTCTAAATTTTTTTTTTTTTTTTTTTAAGTGCGGAACGTAGTGACATACAACATATATATACATCTCAGTATATAAAACACAAATCCTGTATTTCACCATTTATTCAAACTAGGGTTTAAAACTAAAGTCAAGTGTTTAACCCTACATCTAGTCCAAGTCCGGTGCCACCACTCTAATCACGATCTAGCTCTTCATCTCCTCGACCCTGGACCTGTCCCACCTGTTGTCAAGTACACATACAGACAAGACAACAGCCGGATATACCGGTGAGAATATAATCCCCAGTATAAATCAATGAAACATGCAATCATATAAACAATATAAAGCATGCAATCAGGTAACATGAATATGTATCAAAATCTAAAACATAAACAACATCAAATCAAACTGTCGACATCAATCATAATTCAGACTAGACTCAATCCTAGTCTAGGGATCCCGGTTTCCAGAAGTTGGCATGTGTATATCGACTAACAGTGATAGAAAAGACTCCAGTTCTATCCACGCCGATATGGTATCGATCAACAGTAATAGAAAAGACTCCAGTTCTATTCACATCGATACGGTATCGATTACCAGTAATAGAGGAAGCTATTATTCTATGCACATCAATATAGTACCGATTAACAGTAATAGAAGCAACTATAATTCTATCCACATCGATAGGACATCGATTAACAGTAATAGAAGAGCTACTAATCTATCCACATCGATACAATACTGATTAACAGTAATAGAAAAAGCCACCATCCTATCCACATCGATAGCCAAACATCCAGTGACAGACTTTGGCACAACCGCCAATACACCATCTTATGACATCGTGCAATGTGCCCGTGGTGATCCCACCACTAACGGCACTTCTGTCATAAGCCTACTCTTCTAATACCTGTAATCTATAACTCAAGAAAACAACTATGTCAATCAATCAATGCAAATATCAATGCAATAAAGTAAAGTATGTGATTTAGGGAAACCCAAGTCTAAACCGACTCAAGTCCATCTCCCAATACCACATTGACTTATACCTTTCGTTGCAGTCTCGATTTCCCGCTCAGTCAAAGTCCTGAACTCAAAACCTGTCTGGTACTGACAATATCAATAATCTCATATCAATATACCAGTCAATTCCATAACAATCTGATCAATCTGGATTTAATTCACAATTGACGGCATAACTGTAAAATCTCAATATTCCCGTCAATACAACATCACCAGATAACAGTTACAATCCATAACCTATATCCAATTCAATCTATAATCAATCCATAATCCAAATCTGTCTGGTATTAACTGATTATAATCAGAAAATCATAACAATTCCATAATCAGTCTATTTCTCAGTCTGACTTCGATTTTGCGATGTCTAACATATCAAGAACATCATATCTGAATCCTATTCAATTCTGACAATAGCATAATTTCAAAACATGTCAAAACGTAGCAAAACTTATGACAAGTTGTAGCCTACGTCGATAGGATTACCGTACCGAAGTCGGATTCAAACTCAGACGGACGGATTTTGATCGATTGTAACTGGAAGCACAATTTCACTTTTTCCTCCGGAGACCTTCGATTTCTCTTTCTGAGGAATTATGTGCATGTTCTTATATATATATATATATATATATAACCACGCACATGCATGAAGGCAAGTGGCGCACCCGTCTTGCAGCACGTCTCGCGCTCGGGCGGTGGCAATCTACCGCTCGGGCGCGAGCTCGGCGCTCGGGCGGTTGAATCTACCGCCCGGGCGCGAAGGGTTCTGCCCGCATACATCTGCATTGGCGCTCGGGCGGTCATAAAATACCGCCCGGGCGCCACCTTCTCTGCCCGAACATTTCCTTCTTGAACATTGGCGCTCGAGCGGTCATTTTCTACCGCTCGGGCGCCACTAGTTCTGTCCAAGCATTACACCCGTCGCGTAAAATCTCCTTTCGTGTCCTTATTAATCCTTTCATGATCATATCAAATTATAAATCAATAATTATCGATTACTGGGATTAAATTTCCGGACATTACAAATGTACCGCTCGGGCGTGGAAGCTTCTGCCCAAAACATAATTTTGTTGAACAATGGCACTCGGGCGGAACTTTTCTACCGCTCGGGCGCCACTGAATCTGTTCCAACATTGTACCCTTCACATTTTTAACATTTCCGGGCATTACATTTCTCCCCCTCTTAGAGATAAGTTCGTCCTCGAACTTGCAAGCATCAATTCAGGGCGTAAATAAACAGTAGTGTAAACAAAAGCTGAATAATTACTTACGTCATGTGAATAACTCAGGATATCTCTGTCTCATATCAGACTCTCTCTCCCA
Organism: Primulina eburnea; assembly: GCF_022965805.1. Taxonomy (NCBI): domain Eukaryota; kingdom Viridiplantae; phylum Streptophyta; class Magnoliopsida; order Lamiales; family Gesneriaceae; genus Primulina; species Primulina eburnea. The sequence goes on along the minus strand of NC_133105.1, from coordinate 33,853,467 downwards.
AGTTGCTTCCTCGATGCCATGCCGACTCCAATGAACCTTCACAAGCGGAATAGTCTTGGTTCTAAGCTGTTTCTCCTTCCGATCAAGAATCTGTATCGGTCTTTCCACATAGCTCAGAGTATGATCTAACTCGGCTTCTTCAGGCTGAATGACATGAGAATCATCCGGCATGTATTTGCGCAACATCGATACATGAAAAACGTCATGTATACCGGACAGTGAAGGAGGAAGAGCAAGTCTGTAAGCTCGGTCGCCAATCTTCTCAAGAATCTCATACGGACCGACGTATCTAGGAGACAACTTCCCTCGCTTGCCAAATCTGACAACGCCTTTGAAAGGTGAAATCTTCAAAAATACTCTGTCTCCCTGCTCAAATACCAACGGTCTGCGTCTGACATTGGCGTACTTCGCTTGTCTATCCTGTGCTGTCTTCATTCGCTTCTGAATGATCTTCACTTTCTCGGTCATTTCACGAATCATATCAGGTCCCAACTCTGGTACCCTCGGAGATCTGCACTTCTTTCTGTATAAAGCTTCGAACGGTGCCATCTCAATACTAGTCTGATAGCTGTTGTTGTATGAAAACTCACACGACGGCAATGAATCTTGCCAGCTAGTACCGAAGTCTAGTACTACAGCTCTCAGCATATCCTCTAAAGTCTGGATAGTCCGCTCTGACTGTCCGTCCGTCTGTGGATGATAAGCAGTGCTCAGGTGTAAAGTCGTACCCAAAGCCTGCTGTAAGCTGTGCCAAAAGTGAGAAGTAAATCGTGGATCACGATCTGATACGATCGACTTCGGCACACCGTGCAATCTGACGACCTCTCTGACATATAACTCTGCCATCTGATCATGTCGATATGTCATTCTGTACGGGATGAAACAGGCAGATTTGGTCAGTCTGTCAATGACAACCCAAATCGAATCACAGCCCTTCGAAGATCGAGGTAGCCTCGTCACGAAATCCATGGAAATGTGATCCCATTTCCATTCAGGAATAGACAAACTCTGAAGTAAACCCCCGGGCTTCTTTCTTTCGGCCTTCACCTGCTGGCAAGTCAGACATCTAGACACAAATTCTGCAATATCTGTCTTCATCTGTTTCCACCAGAATTGTGACTTCAAGTCATTGTACATCTTCCTGCCACCAGGATGAATGCTAAACCGACTACAGTGTGCCTCTGACATGATCTGTCGTCTCAAATCTGAAACATCTGGCACTACTAAGCGGTTATTCACATACAGAATAGAATCTCTAACCTGATACTCTGATATATGACCGGTTCTGACCATATCAATCGATTTCTGAACGCTCGGATCGATTCTCTGCGCTTCTTTGATCCTCAAAATCAGATCTGGCTCAATCTGAATCGCCGTAAGTCGCAACGGTCTATTATCTGTATCAAATGTCAATCCAGACAAGCAACAGTCCTCTACTAAATTCGATACACCTACAGTCGACAAGGAAAGAGCACATACCTTTCGACTCAAGGCGTCTGCCGCTGCATTCGACTTCCCTGGATAGTACTTGATCTCGCAATCGAAATCTTTCAGCAGTTCAAGCCATCGTCGCTGCCTCATGTTCAACTCTGACTGAGAAAAGAGATACTTCAAGCTCTTATGATCGGAATAGATCTCAAATTTCTCGCCATACAGGTAATGACGCCAGATCTTGAGTGCAAAAACAATCGCCGCCAATTCAAGATCATGAATCGGGTAACGAGTCTCGTGCGGCTTCAGCTGTCTAGAGGCGTACGCTATCACGTGCCCTCGCTGCATAAGAACACATCCAAGCCCTCTGTGAGATGCATCACAATATACAACGAACTCACCTGTACCAGTAGGAATCGTCAAGACAGGCGCACTAGTCAGCCTCTTCTTCAGCTCTACAAAACTAGCTTCACAATCTTCGGACCACACAAATGGCATATTCTTCTGTGTCAACTGGGTGATAGGCTTTGCTATACTGGATAAATCTCGAATAAAACGTCGATAATACCCGGCTAGACCCATGAAACTGCGTATCTCTGGCACAGAAGTCGGTCTCGGCCAACTGATCACAGCTTCAACTTTACTCAGATCTACCGCAATACCATCTCCAGATATAATATGCCCCAAGAAGACAACCTGTCGCAGCCAGAATTCACACTTGGACAGTTTAGCATACAACTGCTCTTTTCTCAAAGTCTTCAGTACAATTCTCAGATGATCTGCATGCTCAATCAAATTCTTCGAATACACCAAAATGTCGTCAATAAACACAATCACAAAATCATCTAAATATCTCTGAAAAATGCGGTTCATCAAACTCATAAATACTGCTGGTGCATTCGTCAAACCAAAAGGCATAACAACAAACTCGTAATGTCCATACCTGGTTCGGAATGCAGTCTTCGGAATATCAATGTCTCTAACTCTGAGCTGATGATACCCTGATCTCAAATCGATCTTCGAGTATACAGAAGATCCCTGTAACTGATCAAACAAGTCGTCGATGCGAGGCAAAGGATACTTGTTCTTCACGGTTGCCTTATTCAGCTGTCTGTAATCAATACACAGTCGCATCGAACTGATCGAGCAAAACTTGCACAGTAAAATCTCCAATAAAAATAAATAAAAATTCAGGCTCGAAATAATCGCAAGTGCACGATGTCAAGTTATAGTAAAACGTATAAGAGTACGAGTATCGATCCCACAGAGATTGATTAGACAAATTTACTTTAAATTAAATTCTTTAATTAATTAAAACGACAAATGAATTACTTATTAACTAAATTAATACTAAAACACTAAATTGAAACAAACACATTAAAAATAATATAAACTAAAATAATAAATAAGCGAGTGTTAGGATCTCGGTTCACCTACCCGTCGTTAATTTAATTAATTAATATCGACACTGATTTACGCTTTTGACAGGATTTCCTAAGCAATTAACATACTCTCTCGAGCTATGCTAAACTAATTCTACACGAAAGAATAATAAAATCTCTTTTATTATTTACTAACGGTGAATTGCATGTCGATCTATGAAATCCCTTAGTTTTCGCTCTACTGGACTATGACTACCAACGTGTATCCAACTTCATATCTCTATGTAAATTGTAGATCCACGGATTATGCTACTTGTTCCTATCGCAAGTTATTCTCTCGAACTCACCCACGATATTAGATATTATTAAAGTTAGCTAGGCTTTAACAATTCAATGTAAAATAATAGCACAATCAAGAATGACTCATAAGTCGAGAATTAAATAATCAAACAACGGTTCGGGGTCGGATCCCCTAAATCCTAACTACAATAAAAGAGTAAAGAGAAAACGCTGTTGAGTTCTTGTTCCGGTTCCGTTGAGCTATCGTCTGCTACAGTGCTCTCCCTTCCAAATCGCGGCGCCCCTTCTCGTGTATTAGGTTAGGTGGTTTTATAGAGTCCATAAAATTTGGAAACAAATCTTCTCGGATTTCGTCGCTCGCTAGGGCTGCCACTTTTGACCGCTGAGGCGCGTGGTTCTCGAATAAAAATCCTTGGCCGCGTCTTTGGTCTCGCTGGAGCGGTCACTTTTGACCGCCCTAGCGAGAGGTTCGCGCAAATACTCCTCGGCTGGATTAAAATGCTCGCTGGGGCGGTCACTTTTGACCGCCCTAGCGAGGCATTCTCGCTGCTCTGCATATAAAATCCCCCTTTTTGGTCCAATTCCTACAAAACAACCACCAAATACACGAGATCAGCCCAATGCTAAATAATGCTAAATGAATGCTAAATTAAACTAAAACAAACTAATATGATGCATGAATGCGACTCAAAACTAACACTAAAAACACGTAAAAACGAGTCCTATCAACCCCCTCATACTAACCTTTTGCTCGCCCTCGAGCAAAATAGGTGACAAGACACAACAAAAACTAAAACAAAAACAAAAATCAAATAAATAAAATAAAATGAAAACTAATTCAATGATATGTAATGGCTCAACTCATGCATCAACAAATCTTAAGTATATTTTCCATTGATCAATGTACAACACAAGTCATCGCACACCCCTTGAAATTTCCACACTAATTTTTATGCGTTGAACGTGAACGTGTGTGAGTGCAATGTTGTTTCCAGTATCGTGTCTTTCAAGTAGATTCATTCCTGAAATTTGCAAGATAACTCGATTTACATGTTAAATGCAAGTTCACTTTCATGCTCCAGTCTCCACTCATTGCTAACCAGTAAGTACAACTAATTAGGACTTCATATTTGCACATTATGATTCACTTATTATCAGAGTATAGTCAATTGATTAAAAGACGGGAATACACAGCTCATTTTCATTATGCACTTGTCAGATTTTTTTTTTTATCCGACATTCCTCGTCTCCTTACATCTCCAACTTTTTAGCCTAGGAATAGGATTTCATTCCTTTATTTGGCTCCCCCTCACCTTACATCTCCTTTTTTTTTAAGTGCACAATTTTCACCATGTACTCCATATTCAAATCCATAAAAAAAATTTTCTAATTCATTATTGTGCCACTGGTTAGTAACTCATTTCATAGACATGCACTCAAGTTCAACTCACACCTCATGCTTCTCAAATTCCCCACAAAAATTCAAAATTGCACTACTATTCACAAAATTCACTAGTTACAACATGTGTTTAAAAATATTCAACATTCAAGCAAAAATTTCATGCTTCAACAACAGGGTGTCTAAAACTTAATGAAGAAACAAGATCAATGAGCATGTTTATCATCAATTCGCATTCATCATTGGCCAAATTTCATCATCCAATTTTTTTATTTTTTTTTATTTTATTTTTTTAAATGATACCAAATAACTAAAAGAAAATACCTACCCCACCCCCTCATACTAAAGTCGTGCAATGTCCCCATTGCACTAGACGACATAGAAAAATTAAATAGATAGATAAAACCAAACAACTAAATGCATGCATAAAAAAAAAATTATTAATAATTAATAATTTAATAAAAATAAAATAAAAACTCCCCTGGTTGATTATATTGTAGTAGTTGTAGACATCAATCATCTCCTATTGTACGAGCTCCTAAGGCCATCAATCTCCCACGTCCTCCAGTATGCTCACCTGGCACAAAAGAAATTGAGCAAAATCAAATAACCACGAAACCGGGACTCAATGCAACAACTAAAATTAAAATAAATAACTAAAATATAAAACGCTTGGGTTGCCTCCCAAGTAGCGCCTGATTTCTAGTCGTCGGCTTGACCCTCCGAAGTCCTTATCAAAGAGCGGCTGATGCCCAAAGTAAGTGTCATATGACACCACATCTGGGTCTGGATTCCAAATGCCCTCAAGTCTGGCTAGATATAGGCACATTAAGCTCGTCACCTCAACAACACACAACTCTGAATAATCGGCATGAGATGAGAAAAATAGTGTCGGCACTCCTTTATCAGAAAATTCTTCAAAAATCTCTTCCGACTGAGGCTCATTTACCAGCGAAGGATCAAACAACTCTAGATTTTCAGTCTTATCCAACTCATTCTCACTATCTTGGTTGTTTGAGTCATCATCATCAAACCAAACCGGATCGATCACCGGTTGAGTATCTCGCTTCACTTCATGTTCTCGGCGACTCTGAAAGATGGATTTCTTGATATTCTCTATTTGCTCCTCAAGGTTGCGCAGAGAATTAATTTGATTTTCTATAGCTGCCTCAGTCAGTGCCACATACCTATCCACGGTATCTTCTAGTTGAGTCGTGATCAGTTCATGGCTATCTCTCTCATCATTTTGAAACTCAAATGGTTGGTCTATAAACTCTGGGTAATGATCTTGTGTGTATTGATGACTCCAACACTGTGGTGAAAGATCCCAATATCTATGGTAGTCAAAGTCCGCCATATCACCCAACAAAAGTATCATTTTCTCATCATCTCGGCAAAATAGTGGACTGCCTGTTGTTAGTGCTCCGTCGATCACCCATCTTCGTGTTAGTGCATCCAAACCATTAAGGAAAAATTTAAGAAGAGAATAGTTAGAAAAATCATGATACAGGAAATTGTTTGCTAAATAATCGAATCTCTCCCATGCTGCGTAAAAAGGCTCTCCGTGTTGTTGGGCAAATCTTGTGAATACTTTTCAATGAAACATCTCAAAGTATTGCACATGAAAATTTCCTGCAAAAAGAAAATAGAAAACGGTAGATCACGCAAGAATAAAATAAAATAAATAACTAAAAAAAATTAAATTAACTAAAGAAAATAACAAAAGAAAAATTTGTCAATTTCAATCCCCGGCAACGGCGCCAAAAACTTGATCGAGCAAAACTTGCACAGTAAAATCTCCAATAAAAATAAATAAAAATTCAGGCTCGAAATAATCGCAAGTGCACGATGTCAAGTTATAGTAAAACGTATAAAAGTACGAGTATCGATCCCACAGAGATTGATTAGACAAATTTACTTTAAATTAAATTCTTTAATTAATTAAAACGACAATTGAATTACTTATTAACTAAATTAATACTAAAACACTAAATTGAAACAAACACATTAAAAATAATATAAACTAAAATAATAAATAAGCGAGTGTTAGGATCTCGGTTCACCTACCCGTCGTTAATTTAATTAATTAATATCGACAATGATTTACACTTTTGACAGGATTTCCTAAGCAATTAACATACTCTCTCGAGCTATGCTAAACTAATTCTACACGAAAGAATAATAAAATCTCTTTTATTATTTACTAACGGTGAATTGCATGTCGATCTATGAAATCCCTTAGTTTTCGCTCTACTGGACTATGACTACCAACGTGTATCCAACTTCATATCTCTATGTAAATTGTAGATCCACGGATTATGCTACTTGTTCCTATCGCAAGTTATTCTCTCGAACTCACCCACGATATTAGATATTATTAAAGTTAGCTAGGCTTTAACAATTCAATGTAAAATATTAGCACAATCAAGAATGAATCAAAAGTCGAGAATTAAATAATCAAACAACGGTTCGGGGTCGGATCCCCTAAATCCTAACTACAATAAAAGAGTAAAGAGAAAACGCTGTTGAGTTCTTGTTCCGGTTCCGTTGAGCTATCGCCTGCTACAGTGCTCTCCCTTCCAAATCGCGGCGCCCCTTCTCGTGTATTAGGTTAGGTGGTTTTATAGAGTCCATAAAATTTGGAAACAAATCTTCTCGGATTTCGTCGCTCGCTAGGGCGGCCACTTTTGACCGCTGGGGCGCGTGGTTCTCGAATAAAAATCCTTGGCCGCGTCTTTGGTCTCGCTGGGGCGGTCACTTTTGACCGCCCTAGCGAGAGGTTCGCGCAAATACTCCTCGGCTGGATTAAAATGCTCGCTGGGGCGGTCACTTTTGACCGCCCTAGCGAGGCATTCTCGCTGCTCTGCATATAAAATCCCCCTTTTTGGTCCAATTCCTACAAAACAACCACCAAATACACGAGATCAGCTCAATGCTAAATAATGCTAAATGAATGCTAAATTAAACTAAAACAAACTAATATGATGCATGAATGCGACTCAAAACTAACACTAAAAACACGTAAAAACGAGTCCTATCACGAACCATCTTTCTTTCGAACGAAAAGCACCGGAGCACCCCAAGGAGATACACTGGGTCTGATATATCCCTTGGACAGAAGATCTTCCAGTTGTGCTTTCAACTCTTTCAGCTCTATCGGTGCCATCCTATATGGAGCTCTCGAAATAGGAATAGAACCGGGCATAAGATCTATGCTGAAATCAACCTCTCGAACTGGAGGCAACCCTGGAATCTCGTCAGGAAACACATCTGCAAACTCGCAAACCACTGGCAGATCTGCCAATGCTGGGCTCGACTTCAGTAGATCTACTGAATATACGAGAAAGCCCTCTGCTCCTCTCTGAAGCAATCTACTCATAGTCAGAGCAGATACTAAGGGAATCCGAGATCTGGACCCCTTGCCGTAGAATTTCCACTCCTCTGTCATTTCGGGTCTGAATCTGACAATCTTGTGGAAACAATCTACAGTGGCCCTGTACTTGGTCAACATGTCTATACCAACTATACAATCAAAATCAGCTAAACCAAGTACTACACAATCAAGATCAATCTCATGCCCCTCAAACTGAAGCATACAGTGTCTAACAGTAGTCACAGATATCAAACCACTTCCCAACGGAGAAGCTATAGACACTACTGTCGACATCGACTCAACAGGCAATGAATGTCTCAATGCAAAATGTTCAGATATGAATGTATGAGATGTCCCTGTGTCTATCAACACATATGCAGGATAACCGCAAAGAAAACAGTTACCTGCAATGACGTCATCTGGCGCCTCCTGCGCCTGCTCCTCTGTCAGGGCAAAAACTGGTGCCTGCTGTCTGGGAGGCTGACTCACGGTCTGACTACCTCCTGGTCTCTGCTGGGTCTGTGTGGAGGGTGGCTGGAAGGAGTGTACAGAAGATGCCTGTCTCTCCATCTGTGGCGCTGGTGCTGATGATCCTGTGCTCTGGAATCGTTGTGCACCTCTCTGGGGACAAACTCTAGCGAAGTGTCCCTGTTCCCTACAGATGTTGCAGCGTCCCATAACTCCTTGACACTGCTCCGTCGCATGTCGTCCTCCACAAGAGCTACAATACACGCCACTGTAATCTGAACCCTGACCTCTCTGTCGAGATCCACTCGAACTCGATGAACTGCTTCTGGATTTCTTAAACTGTCTGCCCTTAGCCTTCAGAAATTCCTTCTTGCCACTACCACTAGCTCCACTGTCAAAACGAGGAGGAGGTGGTGGAAACTGTACGATCGTAGGCTGTGGCGGTCTCTGCCCCTGAACACCGTAGGAAGCCCCACGCTGCCTGATCAAGCCAGCCTCTGCTCCCTTTGCTCGGTTCAATGCCTCTGAAAAAGTACTAGGACGGCCCGTGTTCACCAGGGTAAAGACATCGGGATTCAATCCGTTGATGAACTGATCGGCCACTGCCTCGTCGTTTCCTGCAACATGCGGTGCAAATCGTAGCAATGCAGAGAATTTAGCAACATACTCCTCGATGTTCCACTGTCCCTGCTTCAGATTCGCAAATTCAGCTCCTTTATCTTTTCGGTAAGAGACGGGCAAGAAACGCTGATAGAACTCATCTTTAAAGACTTTCCACGTGATGTCAATGCCTCGGTGCTCCAAGGCTCTCTTCGTAGTCAACCATCAGCTCTTGGCAACCTCTTGCATCTGATGCCCTATCAGTTTCACACGTCGCTCATCAGTATATGCCAAAGACTCAAACAACATCTCGATATCATCAAGCCAGCTCTCGCACTCTACTGCACTTTCTGTACCCTTCAGGGTAGGCGGATGGAAAGACTGAAATCTCTTCAATAAGGTCTCCATCGGCGTAGCGGTAACATCCATCTGTGCACCTGATGTGCTACCCTGCTCTGGCTGTGGTATACGTCTAGGCGGCATAGATCTGATTATCAAACTGATTAGTACACAATCAATATCATCTGTCTCAGCCCTCCTCTGATCATAGACTCTGATCGAGAATCGGTTCTGATTCAAGCTTGAAATGCTGTAAATCAATTCAGATAATACAACACAACATATAATAGAGAAAGCAATAAATCATGCTAGCATCTCAAAAGCAAGGAAGATGACTCGATCTACCCCGCTCATTCTATTCTATCTCATTCTACAGAACCTACAGCTCTGATACCACCTGTTGTGGGGACCCGGGCTCTAACTCAATTCTTTTTGGGATTTAATTGGATCTTTGCTCGAAAATGTGGGTCAAAAATTTGCTTTTAATATTAATTCAAATGTATAACTAAAGCATATCATATCTGTAACTGAAATAAACAACATAATGTACATACATGTATGTCTAGTACCACCATAGACCAGTGTTTACATACCAAATACAACATAAGTGATACAAGTCTAGTAGGAAACACTACAAATCTTCAACGCCCGAGATCTCCACGCTATCATCAATCTCTCATCTAGCTCGAGACCCAGATCCTGCCCCACCTGTTGCCATGCACACATACAGACACGACAACAGCCGGATAACTCCGGTGAGAACATATCCCAGTATAAAACATGGATGCATGCAATGTCATAAATCATGTACAAAAGCATAGCATATATCAATTAACATGAATGCAAATCTAAACATGTCGAAGAATACAAATCTGTATTCAACATTTAAATCTTGACTCGACTCATTTCTATTTTATCTAGGGATCCCGTATGAATAAGACGGTCTGTCACCTACTCAACCAATCGGGGCGACGGTACGTCTTATTCCTAGACTTCGGTCAACTCTGTATCGAGGGTCTACACATAGAGCAAATCTACTCCTATGCGTCGATACACCGAAACGTCTAGTTTTGGCCAGTCTGCCAATATCTCCTATCTCAGGACTCGAATATAATTCAATAAACAAGGCATTACATAATGAAATGTAATAACAATCTAGTATGTGATTTAGGGAAAACTCATATCAAATCTGAATCGAGTTGTGCAATCCCGTGACCACATGAATTATACCTTTCTTGTCGAATAGTCGGTGTCGTAGTCGAAGTCTCGAATACCAAGTAGTCAATACAAATCTGAAATAGCATAATAAATGTGCACTCTATCAATATACATCTCAATATACAATTCTGTAATCGCTTTCAATGTAATTCAACGGCGTAACGGCGTAGTCTCGCGATACCGATAACTCAATCTCAACATAACAATAATCGATTAACCTCAATCAATTCAACATCAATAGCACAATCATTTCAACACTGAAAATCTGCATAATCTCTCATAATACATGCTGGAATTTCGAAACAACGTCATACGGTATCTGAAAATCAATCCGGTAACGTTTCTACGATGCTCATAATATCAAGAACACATATTATAACTCAAATCTGAATTCTTCCAACACACAAATATCGAAACATGCTGCAAATGAATAATACTTACATCCTTTGCTAGTTCTTGTTGCAAGGATCACAAATCCGGGCTCGGAATTAAAATCAGATGAACAAATCTTGCACAATCTCAAATCTAAAATGAAAAAGCTTGAAGGAACAAGGCTTGCTCTCGGTTCTTGTTGTCTGAATGAAGGAAAGTGAAGACACACATTATATATATTGCATGTAATCTCATACGTGTCTTCTTAAAACATTAACACATTTCAGGCGGCGCTCGGGCGGTAAGAATGTACCGCTCGGGCGCGGAAGCTTCTGCCCAAAACATAATTTTGTTGAACAATGGCGCTCGGGCGGAACTTTTCTACCGCTCGGGCGCCACTGAATCTGTTCCAACATTGTACCCTTCACATTTTTAACATTTCCGAGCATTACATATATGATTATTACATTGCATGCATCCATGTTTTATACTGGGATATGTTCTCACCGGAGTTATCCGGCTGTTGTCGTGTCTGTATGTGTGCATGGCAACAGGTGGGGCAGGATCTGGGTCACGAGGAAGATGAAAGATTGTTGATAACGTGGAGATCTCGGGCGTTGCAGCTTACTAGTTGTTTGTACTAGATTTGTACTGAAACTTTTAAACACTAGTGTATGATTATACAAAACAGACATGTATGTATGTTATGTTGTTTATTTAATATAAAGACATGATATGCTTTAATTATACATTTGAATTAATGTTAAAAGCAAATATTTGACCCACATTTTCTAGCAAAGATCCAATTAAATCCCAAAAGAATTGAGTTAGAGCCCGGGTCCCCACAACAGGTGGTATCAGAGCAGTAGGTTCTGTAGACTGAGATAGAATAGAATGAGCGGGGTAGATCGAGTCATCTTCCTTGCTTTTGAGATGCTAGCATGATTTATTGCTTTCCCTATTATAAGTTGTTGCATTATCTGAATTGATTTACAGCATAACTTGTCAAGCCTGAATCAGAACCGATTCTCGATCAGAGGTTATGATTAGAGGAGGGCTGAGACAGATGATATTGATTGTGTACTAATCAGTTTGATAATCAGATTTATGCCTCCTAGACGTATACCACAGCCAGAGCAGGGTAGCACATCAGGTGCACAGATGGATGTCACTGCTACGCCGATGGAGACCTTATTGAAGAGATTTCAGTCTTTCCATCCTCCTACCCTGAAGGGCACAGAGAGTGCAGTAGAGTGCGAGAGCTGGCTTGATGATATCGAGATGTTGTTTGAGTCTTTAGCATATAGTGATGAGCGACGTGTGAAGTTGATAGGGCATCAGATGCAAGAGGTTGCAAAGAGCTGGTGGCTGACTACGAAGAGAGCCTTGGAGCACCGAGGCATTGATATCACGTGGAAAGTCTTCAAGGATGAGTTCTATCAGCGCTTCTTCCCCGTCTCCTACCGAAAAGATAAAGGAGCTGAATTTGCGAATCTGAGGCAGGGACAGTGGAACATCGAGAAGTATGTTGCTAAATTTTCTGCTTTGCTACGATTTGCACCTCATGTGGCAGGGAACGACGAGGCAGTGGCCGATCAGTTCATCAACGGATTGAATCCGGATGTCTTTACTTTGGTGAACACGGGACGGCCTAATACTTTTTCAGAGGCACTGAACCGAGCTAAGGGAGCAGAGGCTGGCTTGATCAGGCAGCGAGGGGCTTCATACGTTGTTCAGGGGCAGAGACCGCCACAGCCTACCGCCATTCAGTTTCCACCACCTTCTCCTCGTTTTGACAGTGGAGCTAGTGGTAGTGGCAAGAAGGAATTTCTGAAGGCTAAGGGTAAACAGTTTAAGAAATCCGGGAGTAGTTTATCGAGTTCAAGTGGATCTCGACAGAGAGGTCAGGGTTCAGATTACAGTGGCGTGTATTGCAGTTTGTGCGGAGGGCAACATGCCACGGAGCAGTGTCAAGGAGTTATGGGACGTTGCAACTTCTGTAGGCAACAGGGAAACTTTGCCAGAGTTTGTCCCCAGAGAGGTGCACAACGATTCCAGAGTACAGGGTCATCAGCACCAGTGCCACAGATGGAGAGACAGGCATCTTCTGCACATTCCTTTCAGCCACCCTCTACACAGACCCAGCAGAGACCAGGAGGTAGTCAGACAATGATTCAACCTCCCAGACAGCAGGCTAGGGTATTTGCCTTGACAGAGGAGCAGGCGCAGGAGGCGCCAGATGACGTAATTGCAGGTAACTGTTTTCTTTGCGGTTATCCTGCATATGTGTTGATAGACACAGGGGCATCTCATACATTCATATCTGAGCATTTTGCATTGAGACATTCATTGCCTGTTGAGTCTTTATCGACGGTAGTGTCTATAGCTTCACCGTTGGGAAGTGGTTTGATATCTGTGACCACTGTTAGACACTGTATGCTTCAGTTTGAGGGGCATGAGATTGATCTTGATTGTGTAGTACTTGGTTTAGCTGATTTTGATTGTATAGTTGGCATAGACATGTTGACCAAGTACAGGGCTACTGTAGATTGTTTCCACAAGATTGTCAGATTCAGACCCGAGATGACAGAGGAGTGGAAGTTCTACGGAAAGGGTTCCAGATCTCGGATTCCCTTAGTATCTGCTCTGACTATGAGTAGATTGCTTCAGAGAGGAGCAGAGGGCTTTCTCATATATTCAGTAGATCTACTGAAGTCGAGCCCAGCATTGGCAGATTTGCCAGTGGTTTGTGATTTTGCAGATGTTTTTCCTGAGGAGATACCGGGGTTGCCTCCAGTTCGAGAGGTTGATTTCAGCATAGATCTTATGCCCGGTTCTGTTCCTATTTCGAGAGCTCCGTATAGAATGGCACCGATAGAGCTGAAAGAGTTGAAAGCGCAGTTAGAAGATCTTCTGTCCAAGGGGTACATTAGACCGAGTGTATCACCTTGGGGTGCTCCGGTTCTTTTTGTTAGAAAGAAAGATGGTTCGATGCGACTGTGTATAGATTACAGACAGTTGAACAAGGCGACAGTGAAGAGAAAGTATCCGTTGCCTCGCATCGATGATTTGTTTGATCAGTTACAGGGATCTTCGGTATACTCGAAGATTGATTTGAGATCAGGGTATCATCAGCTCAGAGTTAGAGACATTGATATACCGAAGACTGCATTCCGAACCAAGTATGGGCATTACGAGTTTGTGGTTATGCCTTTTGGTTTAACGAATGCGCCAGCGGTTTTTATGAGTTTGATGAACCGCATTTTTCAGAGATATTTAGATGATTTTGTGATTGTGTTCATTGATGATATTTTGGTGTATTCGAAAAGTCTGACTGAACATTCAGATCATCTGAGAATTGTATTGAAGATTTTGAGAAATGAGAAGTTGTATGCTAAACTGTCCAAGTGTGAATTTTGGCTGAGACAGGTTGTTTTTTTGGGTCACATTATATCTGGAGATGGTATTGCAGTAGATCCGAGTAAAGTTGAGGCTGTGATCAGTTGGCCGAGACCGACTTCTGTGCCTGAGATACGCAGTTTCATGGGTCTAGCCGGGTATTATCGTTGTTTTATCCGAGATTTCTCCAGTATAGCGAAGCCTATCACCCAGTTGACACAGAAGAACATGCCATTTGTGTGGTCCGAAAATTGTGAAGCCAGTTTTGTAGAATTGAAGAAGAGGCTGACTAGTGCGCCTGTCTTGACGATTCCTTCAGGTACAGGTGAGTTCGTTGTATATTGTGATGCATCTCACAGAGGACTAGGGTGTGTTCTTATGCAGCGAGGGCACGTGATAGCGTACGCCTCTAGACAGCTGAAGCCGCACGAGACTCGTTACCCGATTCATGATCTTGAATTGGCGGCGATTGTTTTTGCACTTAAGATCTGGCGCCATTATCTGTATGGCGAGACATTTGAGATCTATTCCGATCATAAAAGCCTGAAGTACCTCTTTTCTCAGTCAGAGTTGAACATGAGGCAGCGACGATGGCTTGATCTACTGAAAGATTTTGATTGTGAGATCAAGTACCATCCAGGGTAGTCGAATGCAGCGGCAGACGCTTTGAGTCGAAAGGTATGTGCTCTTTCCTTGTCGACAGTAGGTGTATCAAATTTAGTAAAAGATTGTTGCTTGTCTGGGTTGACATTTGATACCGAGAGTAGACCGTTGCGACTTGCTGCAATTCAGATTGAGCCAGATTTGATTTTGAGGGTCAAAGAGGCGCAGAGAACTGATCCGAGCATTCAGAGATCGATTGATATGGTCAGAGCTGGTCATATATCAGAGAATCAGGTTAGAGATTCTGTTCTGTATGTGAATAACCGTCTAGTAGTGCCAGAAGTTTCAGAATTAAGACGACAGATCATGTCAGAGGCACACCGTAGCCGGTTCAGCATTCATCCTGGTGGCAGGAAGATGTACAATGACTTGAAGACACAATTCTGGTGGAAGCAGATGAAGACAGATATTGCAGAATTTGTGTCTAAATGTTTAAATTGCCAGCAGGTGAAGGCAGAAAGAAAGAAGCCCGGAGGTTTACTTCAGAATTTTTCTGTTCCTGAATGGAAATGGGATCACATTTCCATGGATTTCGTGACAAAGTTACCTCGATCTTCGCGGGGCTGTGACACGATTTGGGTTGTGGTAGATAGACTGACCAAATCAGCGTGCTTTATTCCGTACAGAATGACCTATCGACACGATTAGATGGCAGAGTTGTATGTCAGAGAGGTCGTCAGAATGCACGGTGTGACGAAGTCGATCGTTTCAGATCGTGATCCACGATTCACTTCTCACTTTTGGCATAGCCTGCAGCAGGCTCTAGGTACGACTTTACACCTGAGCACTGCTTATCATCCTCAGACAGACGGACAGTCAGAGCGGACTATCCAGATTTAAGAGGACATGCTGAGAGCTGTAGTACTAGATTTTGGTACTAGTTGGCAAGATTCATTGCAGTTGTGTGAGTTTTCATACAACAACAGCTATCAGACTAGCATAGAGATGGCACCGTTTGAAGCTTTATACGGAAAGAAGTGCAGATCTCCGTTGTACTGGGATGATATCTCTGAGGTACCAGAGTTGGGGCCTGATATGATTCGTGAGATGACCGAAAAAGTGAAGATCATTCAGAAGCGAATGAAGACAGCGCAGGATAGGCAAGCGAAGTACGCCAATGTCAGACGCAGACCGTTGGTATTTGAGCAGGGAGACAGAATATTTTTGAAGATTTCACTTTTCAGAGGCGTTGTCAGATTTGGCAAGCGAGGAAAGTTGTCTCCTAGATACGTCGGTCCATATAAAATCCTTGAGAAGATTGGCGATCGAGCTTACAGACTTGCTCTTCCTCCTTCATTGTCTGGTATACATGACGTTTTTCATGTATCGATGTTGCGCAGATATATGTCAGATAGTTCTCATGTCATTCAGCCTGATGAAGCCGAGTTAGATCAGACTTTGAGCTATGTTGAACGACCGATTCAGATTCTTGATCGGAAAGAGAAACAGCTCAGAACGAAGACCATTCCGCTTGTGAAAGTTCAGTGGACTCGTCATGGCATCGAGGAAGCAACTTGGGAGACAGAGTCTGATATGAGGCAGAAACATCCCGAGCTATTCATATGATGTGAGTCCTCCTTTCAATTTTGATCATACTATGTTGTATATACTTGCATGATTATTTGCTTACGAGTTCGAGGACGAACTCCTGTCTAAGAGGGGGAGAAATGTAAGGCTCGAGAATTATCAGTTGGCATTGATATGAGAATTGAAGAGGTGAGAATGCATGTAATGCCCGAGATTCTTGTAGATAATCATAAGAACAGACGGGGCGAAACGATGTGATAAAATATGAAATTTGGAATGTGCAACACCGCACCCGCGGTAGAATTAGACCGCACCCGCGGTGCATGGACAGTAGGGTGCCCAAATTTGAGTTTGCAAGACCGCACCCGCGGTCCTAACCATACCGCACCCGCGGTGTTTACATGACCGCACCCGCGGTCGACAGTTTTAGGAAAATGGGAGAACTGCCGAAAGCTTGGCGCACCCGCGCTCCTTACAGTACCGCACCCGCGGTGATGCATGTGAGGAATCCACTCTCCTTCTCCTGTTGACACATGGCATGGTATATATATGAATTAGTGCTGATTCATTTCGTTCTCATTTCCAGCAGCTGAACCGAGAGTCTCTCAAGATTTCT
Source organism: Primulina eburnea (assembly GCF_022965805.1). Lineage (NCBI taxonomy): Eukaryota > Viridiplantae > Streptophyta > Magnoliopsida > Lamiales > Gesneriaceae > Primulina > Primulina eburnea. Next base: position 33,836,380 of record NC_133105.1, on the reverse strand, counting down.
TCAAAGCTTTGTGGTAAGAATTCGAAAGATTTAGTTATCCGATTTTACATCCGAGCTTAGATTATTGATCCTTGCATCAAGAGCTTCAAAGTGATGTAGATTTCTTTAAGTTCTAGCATTGGTTTGAAATTTAGATATGGAAGAAAGTGTTATATGATGTATAATATGTGTTCTTGAGATTATGAACATCGCATATTTGTAAGCGGTTTGATTATCGGATATCCTATGTAATTATTATGAATTTCCAGCAAAGATTGATTGGAGATTGTACAGATTTTGGGAGATTATGTAGAAATTAAGATATTATGAGATAGATTATATTGTGTATAACTTGAGAATTATACAATGTTGAGGTATTGATTAGATTAGAATTTGATAGAGTGTGTATCAATGTATCTCTTTCAGATTTGATTGACAAAATTGATACCAACTTCGAGACTACGACAAGAAAGGTATAGTACATGTTTTGTTTGGGGAATTACGACTCAAAGGAGATCACATTTGAGTTTCCCAACCAAAATCACATACTTGTTTTATTATCTATATCTTGATATGATTCTGATTTTTTATAGATTTGTTTCTAGAATTTGTATGAAAATCTTGCTATGCTTTGTTTACAGATCATGTTACATTGCATTAAAATGATCATGCTTGTTTACAGATTTTGTATTCATGCATTAGGATAGGAAAGTCTGAGAGATCATCCAGACTTCTAGATGTTTGGCGATATCACAGATTAGGGGAAGATCACCGCCCCTATTGTAGATGTGGATACAGATCAGGCCGAAGTCTAGGAATAAGACATACCGTCACCCCGATTGGGAGGGTAGGTGATAGATCGTCTTATTCACACCGGGATCCCTAGAGTTCTAGTCGAGTCGAGTTTAGACATGATTAGATTCGCATTGCATGATTATATATGAATGATATTCATATTAGCATGTTTCATGTGTTTAGATTGTTTTAATGCATGTATACATGTTTATACTGGGATTTGTTCTCACCGGTTTTCCGGCTGTTGTTATGTCTGTATGTGTGCATAACAACAGGTGGGGCAGGATCTGGGTCGAGACAGAGATGATCGTGATAGCGTGGTGACTACGGGCGCAGCAGAGGACTAGTGGTCTTTTTATTAGTTTTGTCCTACTTATAGATAGTAGTTGGTTTGATTAAACACTAGTTGTACAAGAACAAGACATGTATATTATGTTTGTACGTTGTATATTAAATAAAGAACTTATGCTTGTTTAATTACATTTGATTAGATGTAAAAGCGAAAAATTGACCCACGTTTTAGAATAATGATCCATTTAATCCCGAGAAAAAGAATTAGAGCCCGGGTCCCCACAACAGGTGGTTTCAGAGCGATAGATCCTTTAGATTGAGATAAGATAGAATGAGCGGGGTAGATCGAGTCTTCTTCCTTGCTTTATGATGTGCTAGTATGATTTATTGCTTTCATTATTGCATGTTGTATGAGTATCTGACTTGTAGTACAGCATGTGTTAGTAAAGACTGAATCAGAACCGATTCTGGATCAGAGGTAAATGATCAGAGGAGGGCTGAGACAGTTTGTATAGCTTGTATACTAACTTGGTTGAATACCAGATACATGCCTCCTAGAAGAGCAGCAGTACCTCTACGACCCACAGCACCAGAACAGGGTAGCACATCCGGGGATCCAATGGATGTTACTGCTACACCAATGGAGACGTTGCTCAAGCGATTCCAGTCTTTCCGACCACCTACCTTACGGGGTACTGAAAACTCCATCGAATGTGAAAGCTGGTTGGAGGATATCGAGATGTTGTTCGAGTCTCTCGAATACAGTGACGAGAAAAGAGTCAAACTCATTGGCCATCAACTGCAAGACGTGGCTAAAAATTGGTGGATGAACATCAAAAGAGCATTGGAACAGCGTGGCACGGAGATTACATGGAAAGTGTTCAAGACAGAGTTTTATCTGCGATTCTTTCCTGTATCCTACCGTAAAGATAAAGGCGCTGAGTGTGCAAACTTAAGGCAAGGGCAACTGAACATCGAAGAGTACGTCGCTAAATTTTCTTCCTTGCTTCGCTTTGCACCTCATGTTTCAGGTAGTGATGAAGCCATGGCAGATCCGTTCATAAACGGCTTAAATCCTGATATCTTTACGTTGGTAAATACGGGAAGACCCAACAATTTCGCTGAGGCATTGAACCGTGCCAAAGGAGCAGAAGCAGGATTGCTTAGGCAATGGAGTGCTCCGTATGTTGCTCCGAGTCCGAGACCACCACTACCTCCAGCACAACCTCCTCTTAGATTTGAAAGCGGCAGTAGTAGCAGCGGGCGAAAGGATCAGTTGAAAGCAAAAGGGGAGCAATTCAAAAGACCTGGGAGCAGTTCTTCAAGCTCCAGTGGATCCAGACAGGGTGGTTCTGATCAGAGTACCAGGTATACAGGTGTCTACTACAATTCTTGTGGGGGTAGACATGCAACAGAGCAGTGCCAGGGTGTAGTGGGCAGATGTAACATATGTAGACAACAGGGGCACTTCGCCAAAGTGTGTCCCCAGAGAAGCTCACAGCGATTTCAAGGTGCAGGGTCATCTGCATCTGTAGCTCAGCCTGAAAGGCAAGCTTCATCTGTTCACTCCTTTCAGCCACCACAGACACAGACGCAGCCCAGAGGCAGAGGTAGCCAGACCGTGAGCCAACCTCCCCGACAACAGGCTCAGGTTTTTGCATTGACAGAGGAGCAAGCACAGGATGCCCCGGATGATGTTATAGCAGGTAACTGTTCCCTTTGCGGTTATCCTGCTTATATATTGATAGATACTGGTGCATCGCATACATTCATCTCAGAACGATTTGCATTATTGCATTCCTTGCCTGTTGAGTCTTTGCTAGATGTTGTGTCTATTAATTCTCCGTTGGGAAGTGGATTGATATCTGTAACTACGGTAAGACATTGCATTCTACAGTTTGAGGGGCATGAGATTGACTTAGATTGTATAGTGTTGGGTCTAGCTGATTTTGATTGTATAGTCGGGATTGACATGCTAACGAAGTACAGAGCCACTGTAGATTGTTTCCATAAGATTGTCAGATTCAGACCCGAGATGACAGACGAGTGGAAATTCTACGGGAAGGGTTCCAGATCTCGGATTCCCTTGATTTCGGCTCTTACTATGAACAGATTGTTACAAAAAGGAGCAGATGGCTTCTTTATTTATGCTGTAGATATGCAGAAGTCGAGCCCGGCATTGGCGGATCTGCCAGTAGTACGGGAATTTGCAGATATTTTTCCAGATGAGATCCCAGGATTACCTCCGGTGCGAGAGGTAGATTTTAGTATTGATCTTGTACCAGGTACCGTCCCTATTTCGAGAGCTCCGTATAGGATGGCACCCATCGAACTAAAAGAATTGAAAGCACAGTTAGAAGATCTTCTAGCCAAGGGATATATCAGACCTAGTGTATCTCCTTGGGGCGCTCCGGTGCTGTTTGTGCGAAAGAAAGATGGTTCGATGCGATTGTGTATAGACTACCGGCAACTGAATAAGGCAACGATCAAGAACAAATATCCTTTGCCTAGAATTGATGATCTATTTGATCAGTTGCAGGGATCCTCTGTCTATTCTAAGATTGATTTGCGTTCTGGGTATCATCAACTCAGAGTTCGAGATGTAGATATACCGAAGACAGCATTTCGAACCAGGTATGGACATTACGAATTTATTGTCATGCCTTTTGGTTTAACAAATGCTCCTGCGGTATTTATGGGCTTGATGAACCAAGTGTTTCAGAGATATTTGGATGAATTTGTGATTGTCTTCATTGATGATATTTTGGTGTATTCGAAGAACAGAAATGAGCATGCAGAGCATCTCAGAATTGTCTTGCAAACGTTGAGAAACGAGCAACTGTATGCGAAATTGTCAAAGTGTGAGTTTTGGCTGAATCGAGTTGTATTCTTGGGGCATATCATTTCTGGATATGGTATTTCTGTTGATCCGAGTAAAGTGGAAGCTGTGATCAATTGGCCAAGACCGACTTCGGTACCTGAAATACGCAGTTTCATGGGTCTGGCGGGATACTACCGAAGATTTATTCAAGATTTCTCCAGTATTGCAAAGCCAATCACACAATTGACACGAAAGAATATGCCATTCGTTTGGTCAGAGGAGTGCGAGTCTAGCTTCCTAGAACTGAAGAAAAGGCTGACTAGTGCTCCAGTGTTGACGATACCTTCAGGTACGGGTGAGTTCGTTGTCTATTGTGATGCTTCTCACAAAGGTTTGGGATGTGTTCTTATGTAGCGAGGTCATGTGATCGCATATGCCTCGAGACAACTGAAACCACATGAAGTACGATACCCCATTCATGATCTGGAATTGGCGGCTATTGTATTTGCATTGAAAATTTGGCGTCACTATCTCTACGGTGAGAAATTTGAGATCTTCTCCGATCACAAAAGCCTAAAGTATCTATTTTCTCAGTCAGAACTGAACATGAGGCAGCGTAGATGGCTTGATCTACTAAAAGATTTTGATTGTGAAATCAAATATTATCCAGGAAAGTCAAATGCAGCAGCAGATGCCATAAGTCGAAAGGTATGTGCTTTGTCCTTATCGACGATAGGTGTTACAAAGTTAGTTGAAAACTGCTGTTTGTCTGGATTAGAATTTGATACCGATAGTAAGCCACTCCGACTTGCTATGATTCAAGTTGAACCTGATTTGATTATGAGGATCAAAGAAGCACAGAGAAGAGATCAGAACGTGCAAATATCGATTCAAATGGTCAGATCAGGACATTTATCAGAATATCAGGTACGTGATCATGAGCTGTATGTGAATAACCGTCTTGTAGTGCCAGCTGTTTCAGATTTGAAACAACAGATCATGTTAGAGGCGCACTGTAGTCGATTTAGCATTCACCCTGGTGGCCGAAAGATGTACAATGACTTGAAGACACAGTTCTGGTGGAAGCAAATGAAGTCAGACATTGCAGAATTTGTGTCTAAATGCTTAAATTGCCAACAGGTAAAAGCGGAGAGGAAAAAGCCGGGAGGGTTACTTCAGAGTTTATCTATTCCAGAATGGAAATGGGACCACATTTCCATGGATTTCGTGACGAAGTTACCTCGATCATCCAGAGGCTGCGATGCGATTTGGGTCATTATTGACAGATTGACCAAATCTGCTTGTTTCATTCCGTACAGAATGACGTATAGACAAGATCAGATGGCGGATATATATATTCGAGAGGTAGTCAGATTGCATGGAGTGCCGAAGTCTATCGTATCAGATCGTGATCCACGATTCACTTCTGGCACAGTTTACAGCAAGCTCTAGGTACGACATTACACCTGAGTACTGCTTATCATCCTCAGACAGACGGACAGTCAGAGCGGACTATCCAGACTTTAGAGGATATGTTGAGAGCCGTAGTGCTAGATTTTGGCATTAGTTGGCAAGATTCCCTACCTCTTTGCGAATTTTCTTACAATAATAGCTATCAGACAAGTATTGAGATGGCACCGTTTGAAGCTTTGTATGGCAAGAAGTGCAGATCTCCGCTATATTGGGATGATATCTCAGACGTACCAGAACTGGGGCGAGACATGATTCGTGACATGACTGAGAAGGTGAAGGTTATTCAGAAAAGAATGAAGACAGCACAGGACAGACAAGCAAAGTACGCCAATATCCGACGTAGACCGTTAGTATTTGAACAAGGAGATAGAGTATTCTTGAAAATTTCCCCATTCAGAGGCGTTGTCAGATTTGGCAAGCGTGAGAAATTGTCTCCGCGATACATTGATCCTTACGAAATTCTTGAAAAGATTGGCGATCGAGCTTACAGACTTGCTCTTCCTCCTTCTCTATCCGGAATACATGACGTGTTTCATATATCAATGTTGCGAAGATATATGCCAGATGTTTCTCATGTCATTCAACCTGACGAAGCTGAATTGATCAGAATTGAGCTATGTGGAACAACCGATACATATTCTTGATCGGAAAGACAAGCAGCTCAGAACGAAGACTATTCCACTTGTGAAAGTTCAGTGGAGTCGTCATGGCATCGAGGAAGCGACTTGGGAAACAGAGGCAGACATGAGGCAGAAACATCCTGAGCTATTTGTATAATGTAAGTATTTATTTAGCTTTTGATTTTAATGCTATCGTTAAATACTTTGATTGATTGATTTATTTCAAGTTCGAGGACGAACTTATATATTAGAGGGGGAGAAATGTAATGCCCGAGATTCTTGTAGATAATCATAAGAACAGACGGGGCGAAACGATGTGATAAAATATGAAATTTGGAATGTGCAACACCGCACCCGCGGTAGAATTAGACCGCACCCGCGGTGCATGGACAGTAGGGTGCCCAAATTTGAGTTTGCAAGACCGCACCCGCGGTCCTAACCATACGGCACCCGCGGTGCTGAGACCGCACCCGCGGTGTTTACATGACCGCACCCGCGGTCGACAGTTTTAGGAAAATGGGAGAACTGCCGAAAGCTTGGCGCACCCGCGCTCCTTACAGTACCGCACCCGCGGTGATGCATGCGAGGAATCCACTCTCCTTCTCCTGTTGACACATGGCATGGTATATATATTAATTAGTGCTGATTCATTTCGTTCTCATTTCCAGCAGCTGAACTGAGAGTCTCTCAAGATTTCTTCAAAGCTTTGTGGTAAGAATTCGCAAGATTTAGTTATCCGATTTTACATCCGAGCTTAGATTATTGATCCTTGCATCAAGAGCTTCAAAGTGATGTAGATTTCTTTAAGTTCTAGCATGGTTTGAAATGTAGATATGGAAGAAAGTGTTATATGATGTATAATATGTGTTCTTGAGATTATGAACATCGCATATTTGTAAACGGTTTGATTATCGGATATCCTATGTAATTATTATGAATTTCCAGAAAAGATTGATTGGAGATTGTACAGATTTTGGGAGATTATGTAGAAATTAAGATATTATGAGATAGATTATATTGTGTATAACTTGAGAATTATACAATGTTGAGGTATTGATTAGATTAGAATTTGATAGAGTGTGTATCAATGTATCTCTTTCAGATTTGATTGACAGAATTGATACCAACTTCGAGACTACGACAAGAAAGGTATAGTACATATTTTGTTTGGGGAATTACGACTCAAAGGAGATCACATTTGAGTTTCCCAACCAAAATCACATACTTGTTTTATTATCTATATCTTGATATGATTATGATTGTTTATAGATTTGTTTCTAGAATTTGTATGCAAATCTTGCTATGCTTTGTTTACAGATCATGTTACATTGCATTAAGATGATCATGCTTGTTTACAGATTTTGTATTCATGCATTAAGATAGGAAAGTCTATGAGATCATCCAGACTTCTAGATGTTCGGCGATATCACAGCTTAGGGGAAGATCACCGCCCCTATTGTAGATGTGGATACAGATCAGGCCGAAGTCTAGGAATAAGACATACCGTCACCCCGATTGGGAGGGTAGGTGATAGATCGTCTTATTCACACCGGGATCCCTAGAGTTCTAGTCGAGTCGAGTCTAGACATGATTAGATTCGCATTGCATGATTATATATGAATGATATTCATATTAGCATGTTTCATGTGTTTAGATTGTTTTAATGCATGTATACATGTTTATACTGGGATTTGTTCTCACCGGTTTTCCGGCTGTTGTTATGTCTGTATGTGTGCATAACAACAGTTGGGGCAGGATCTGGGTCGAGACAGAGATGATCGTGATAGTTTGGTGACTACGGGCGCAGCAGAGGACTAGTGGTCTTTTTATTAGTTTTGTCCTACTTATAGATAGTAGTTGGTTTGATTAAACACTAGTTGTACAAGAACAAGACATGTATATTATGTTTGTACGTTGTATATTAAATAAAGAACTTATGCTTGTTTAATTACATTTGATTAAATGTAAAAACGAAAAATTGACCCACGTTTTAGAATAATGATCCATTTAATCCCGAGAAAAAGAATTAGAGCCCGGGTCCCCACAATGCATGACATAAAAATGAGAATTTTTGAAAGAATGGCCGAAGCCATACCGCACCCGCGCCTCAGACAAGAACCGCACCCGCGGTCATTTAAATCAGAATTGTGAGTTTGTGCCGAAGCCACAGCGCACCCGCGGTAAGAACATGACCGCACCCGCGGTCGAGGTATTTTAAAAAATAAAATCCTGCCGAAACATGAGCGCACCCACGGTGCTGGGGTGACCGCACCTCCGGTGTTGCATGTGAAGTGCCACCTTTGAATTTTACGATGACACATGGCAGGTTGTATATATATTTGGCAATGACACTTCACTTCTTCCCTTCCAGCAAGAAAGAACCGAGACAAAGCCATAAAGTTCCTCAAGCTTTCTTCCTAGTAAACTTTGAATTGTGAAAGATCTAGCTACCCGATTTTAATTCTGAGGCCGGATTTGTGACCCTTGCAACACGAGCTATCAAAGGATGTAAGTATGGTTCATTTCCAGCATGTTTTGAAATATATGTGTTGGGAAAGTTATGATTTTATTAAAGATATGAGTTTTTGATATGTTGAGCATTATAGAATCACAATCGGATTGATTTTCGGATACCGTAGGCTATAGTTCGAATTTCCAGCATGAAATGTATAAGGATTGTACAGATTTCAGAATGTATATGTTGTTGGATGAGATTATGTTTGAGTATGATAGTGCTATATTGAGATTGAGTGGACCGGTATTGAAGGAATACACCGTTACGCTGTCAAATTGTATTGAAACCCAATTCAGTTTTGCATGTTGAATGGTTTGAGATGTATATTGATATAGAGTACACATTGGTTATGCCATTTCAGATTTGTAGTGGTTATTGTGAACTCAAGACTTCGACTACGACACAGACAGTGCGACAAGAAAGGTATAATTCATGTGGTCACGGGATTGCACAACTCGATTCAGATTTGATACGAGTTTCCCTAAATCACATACTAGATTGTTGTTACATTGATTATGTAATGCCTTGTTTATTGATTTATATTCAAGTCCTGAGATAGGAGATATTGGCAGACTGGCCAAAACTAGACGTTTCGGTGTATCGACGCATAGTAGTAGATTTGCTCTATGTGTAGACCCTCGATACAGAGTTGACCGAAGTCTAGGAATAAGACGTATCGTCGCCCCGAGTGGTTGGGTAGGTGACAGACCGTCTTATTCACACTAGGATTTCTAGATTAGAAATGAGTCGAGTCAAGATTTAAATGTTGAATACAGATTTGTATTCCTCTACATGTTGTAGATTTTACATTCATGTTACTAGATATATGCTATGCTTTTGTATATGATTATTACATTGCATGCATCCATGTTTTATATTGGGATATGTTCTCACCGGAGTTATCCGGCTGTTGTCGTGTCTGTATGTGTGCATGGCAACAGGAGGGGCAGGATCTGGGTCACGAGGAAGATGAGAGATTGTTGATAGCGTGGAGATCTCGGGCGTTGCAGCTTACTAGTTGTTTGTACTAGATTTGTACTGAAACTTTTAAACACTAGTGTATGATTATACAAAACAGACATGCATGTACGTTATGTTGTTTATTTAATATAAAGACATGATATGCTTTAATTATACATTTGAATTAATGTTAAAAGAAAATTTTTGACCCACATTTTCTAGCAAAGATCCAATTAAATCCCAAAAGAATTGAGTTAGAGCCCGGGTCCCCACTCTTTCAAAATTTCATAATTGCATGACCGCGGGTGCACTCCTGTTCTGGGCGCGGTTGCGGTCTTGCAAGCCCCATTTTCTCACGTCTTTTCTTCCTTCATTGCATGTCATACATTCTCATATCTTCCGACTCTCACGTTAATGAAGACTAATAATCTTGGTTTATCAATTCTATACTTCTTGGGCATTACAGATCATGAGTGCCCAGGTCAAGGATGAGGAAACTAGCCAAAGAGAGAATTTGTTCCACACTAGATGTTTTGTGAATGGTAAGGTTTGCAATGTAATCATAGATGGGGGGAGTTGCACTAATGTGGCTAGTGTTGAGATGGTGGAAAAATTGGGATTGCCTAAAATAAAACACTCAACCATATAGGCTTCAATGGTTGAATGATTGTGCGGAGGTGAAAGTAAATAGGCAAGTTCTAGTGTCCTTTTCTATTGGGAAGTATGTGGATGAGGTTTTGTGTGACGTGGTGCCCATGCATGCTTGTCATATTTTGTTGGGTAGACCATGGCAATTTGATAGGCACGTTACTCATGATGGGTTCAAAAATCGTTATTCATTTGTTTTAAAGAAAGAATCCATTGTATTGCTTCCTTTGTCCCCAAAGCAAGTGTTGGAGGACCAAAGAGAAAGAAATGAAAAATAATTTTAAGGCCCAAAAGAGTGAAAAGAGAGAGGATGAGAGTTGTTTACTTTTGTATAAACCCCTTAAAGTATCTTTGTACAAAGTGATTTATTATTCTTGTGATGATATAGCCGGTTCAATCCCGAGCATTGTTATTTCTCATTTGCAGGGTTATGATGAAGTTGTGATGAGGAGACCAGCAAATGTGGAAGGTGTAAAAATGCAATGGGATGATCCATTTGGTGTTGAGAGCAATCACCGTGAGGTAACCATAATTGCCAACGCAAAAAAACATGAGGTATGATTTTATGCCTTACCTTAATTCATTGTTGTGTTGTGCTCAAGAATTTGGGGTGAGTGTTGAAAGTGTGATGTCCAAATGGTCTAACGATGAGATGACGATTTTGTCAAGGAGTCACAACGTTGAGGATGGTGATATAATGCATGAATTAAATTTAAATGTTAGTGATTGTGACTTTTCAAAAGTTGTCAAATTGATGAGTCTTTGTCATGACAATGGATTGTATGCATTATACTCAAATATTTGTGATGTGTTAAATGTTTACATGGGTAGTACATCTAGTATGTTCTATTTGCATGAGTCATATTTGTTTGAAGATGGCTTTGGAAATAGCATGACTGAATATAAGAATTTTTATGTGCATAATGAGTACAATTTTAAGGAGAATAAATTCTTCACTCTATATTCATTGCATGAGTTACGTACTAGTGATGCATATAGTGGTGTTTTTATCTTTGATAAAATGCATGATTATATGTGCTGGTAGCATATGAAGAGGTATGTTGAGTGGGATTGTGAGGCATGCATTGCATATAAGAGATGGACATTTGGGCTAGATTCTTTATCGTGCATGAACTATGTCTTATTCCTAGTGAACTATGGTCGTACACATGTATGGATATCATTTTTGTGTTAACTAGGTCTAAGAAGGGAAGGAACTTGATTTTTGTGATACTTAACGGTATTTTATCATTTTATGTCATCTGTTACCTAGTATATATTCAAGTTGATGAGTTGATAGTGAATGCTACCATGGAGTTAGGGCTCAAAACGTTGATGGCGCGTGTGGGAGATGGCATCTACAACCTAGTGTTGAAAGGTGAGCATGTTGATAATTTGATTCTTTTTATTATTAACTTGTTACGTTTTTGTGTAGGTAGGCAAGATTTGAGGAAAAATCTTTTTGAAGAAGGGGAGTATGATGCGAATTTGGCCGGCCATGGTGTTCAAAGGACGGCTAAGGAAGTTCAAATAGACACTACAAGGAGTGATGATCAAGGAAGAAGGGCTCGTGATGCATGGGAGTATGTCTGAAGATCAAAAGAACATTATTCAAGCATCATTCTGGTCGATCGAGGCTACACGGACGTGTACACGGACCTGTACACGGGTCCGTGTCCATTACACTTGAAGAAGAGAAATCCCGAGCCTACACGGACCCGAGCACGGACCCGTACACGGGGTCCGTGTCCACTAATTTCGAGACATGAAAATTACAGTGCCTACACGGACCCCCTTCCGGACCTGTACACGGGGTCCGTGTCCTTTACGTTTGGCGAGAAGATTTTTTCTATTTTAGAGTTTTAATTATTTTAGTAACTAGATTTGATATCTTTGAGATTTGTGAACAATATATACACAAAAATCTATCATTGTAAAAAAAAAATTTTTGTTCATTGATTGAGTTTATAAAAACTTCTTTGAGAATTTTCTAAAAAACAAGCTTAAATTTCGTTATAACTTTTGCGTTGTATCAAATCAAACTTATCAAAAGATTTATATTTTGTGGCATTTGTCAATCGAATATCACGAGGGTTGCCAAGGACGGGTTCTTTGGAGGTTCTCTTCAACGCGATTGTTCCTATCGTTGATTAGTTGTTGCTAGACCGCGTGATCTAGAGGCGATTATCACACCTATCAATTACTTGTTTCAAATATCGGGACAAATCAAAGATCTTGTGGGCGGGATCGCATCACTCCCCTTCTTAGTCCTAGGCAACCCCAAAATAAAGTCCATAGAAATGTCAATCCAAGTTCTTTTTGAGAATAGCACGCAAAAGTGTTCCCAAAGTTCTATTGACAACTTCATTTTGTCCATCCGTTTGAAGATGACAAGTGGTAGAAAACAACAATTTTGTGCCAAGTTTAGCCCATAAAGTCTTCCAAAAGTAAATCAAGAATATAACATAGCGATCAGAAACAATAGTCCTAGGCATGCCATGCAACCTAACGACTTCTCTAAATAAACAAATCCGCAATGTTTGAAGCATCATCGATTTTATGACAAGCTATAAAATGTGCCATCTTAGAGAATCTATCCACAACAACAAAAATAGAATGCCTCCCCTTCTTAGTCCTAGGCAACCCCAAAATAAAGTCCATAGAAATGTCAATCCAAGTTCTTTTTAAGAATAGCACGCAAATGTGTTCCCAAAATTCTATTGACAACTTCAGTTTGTCCATTAATTTGAGGATGACAAGTAGTAGAAAACAATAATTTTGTGCCAAGTTTAGCCCACAAAGTCTTCCAAAATTAACTCAAGAATTTAATATCGCGACCAGAAACAATAGTCCTAGGCATGCCATGCAACCTAACGACTTCTCTAAAGAACAAATCCGCAATTTTTGAAGCATCATCGTTTTATGACAAGCTATAAAATGTGCCATCTTAGAGAATCTATCCACAACAAAAAAAATAGAATCCCTCCACTTCTTAGTCTTAGTCAACCCCAAAATAAAGTCCATAAAAATGTCAATCCAAGGTCTTTTTAAGAATAGGACGCAAAAGTGTTCCCAAAGTTCTATTGACAACTTCAGTTTGTCCATCCGTTTGAGGATGAAAAGTAGTAGAAAACAACAAGTTTGTGCCAAGTTTAGCCCATAAAGTCTTCCAAAAGTAACTAAAGAATTTAACATCGCGACCAGAAACAATAGTCCTAGGCATGCCATGCAACCTAACGACTTCTCTAAAGAACAAATCCGCAATGTTTGAAGCATCATCGGTTTTATGACAAGCTATAAAATGTGCCATCTTAAAGAATCTATCCACAACAAAAAAAATAGAATCCCTCCCCTTCTTAGTCCTAAGCAACCCCAAAATAAAGTCCATAGAATTTTCAATCCAAGTTCTTTTTAAGAATAACACGCAAAAGTGTTCCCAAAGTTCTATTGACAGTTTCAGTTTGTCCATCCGTTTGAGGATGACAAGTAGGTGAAAACAACAATTTTGTGCCAAGTTTAGCCCACAAATTCTTCCAAAATAAACTAAAGAATTTAACATCGCGACCAGAAACAATAGTCCTAGGCATGCCATGCAACCTAAAGACTTCTCTAAAGAACAAATCTGCCATGTTTGAAACATGTAAGGCTCGAGAATTGTCAATTGGCATTGATGTGAGACTTGAAACCATGAGAATGCATGACATATAGAGTGGAATTTTTGAAGCATGGCCGAAGCCACACCGCACCCGCGGTGTTAGAGATACAGCACCCGCGGTGCATTGAGAGGAAATTAGTGAAATTGTGCGAACAGAAACCGCACCCGCGGTGCTAGCACGACCGCACCCGCGGTGTGAGACCGCACCCGCGGTCATGTAAGGACCGCACCCGCGGTCTAGGTGCTGCACTGTTAGATTAATTTGCCGTGAGCACAGCGCACCCGCGCTCTTGAGTTGCCGCACCCGCGGTTTGCATGCGAAAATGCCACCTTTGAATTTCGTGTTGACACATGGCTTGGGGTATATAAGCTTGCATGACACCTCATTTTCTTCATCTAATCAGCAAGTAGGAACCGAGAGAGCTTGGAGGGAGGAGCTTTCATTCTTTTGATCTTTAACTTGAGAATTTGAATGATTTAGCCATCCGATTTATATTCCGAGTTAAGATTTGTGATCCTTGCATCGTTGGCTACGAAAGGATGTAAGTATATCTCATTTTCAGCATGATTCAGAATTGAGATGTTGGAGAAATTATGATTTGTGTTGTAGATATGTGTTCTTGGTATACCGAGCATCGTATATTTGTTATCAGAACGATTTTCGGACACCGTATACAAGCCTTGCGAATTTCCAGCATGTAGATCGATATTGATTGGAAGAATTAAGCATGTTATATTGTGTTTTGATGAGTATATTATGAAGATTATGAGTTGTGGCTATTGTATATATTGTTTTGTTGAGATTGAGTTGACCGGTTTCGAGAATTACGCCGTTACGCCGTCAAATTGTATTGAAACCGATTTCAGCTATGTTTATTGAGTTGTGTGAGATGTATATTGATAGAGTGCACCTTGACTATGCCATTTCAGATTTGTATTGGCTATTGTGAACTCGAAACTTCGACTACGACACCGACGATTCGGCAAGAAAGGTATAATTCATGTGGTCACGGGATTGCACAACTCGATTCAGATTTGATACGAGTTTCCCTAAATCACATACTAGATTGTTATTACATTTGATTATGTAATGCCTTGTTTATTGATTTATATTCGAGTCCTGAGATAGGAGAGATTGGCAGGCTTGCCAAAACTAGACGTTTCGGTGTATCGACGCATAGGAGCAGATTTGCTATATGTGTAGACCCTCGATACAGAGTTGACCGAAGTCTAGGAATAAGACGTACCGTTGCCCCGAGTGGTTGGGTAGGTAACAGACCGTCTTATTCAAACCGGGATCCCTAGATTAGAAAAGAGTCGAGTCAAGATTTGAATGTTGAATACAGATTTGTATTCTACTACATGTTTAGATTTATATTCATGTTACTTGATTTATGTTATGCATTTGTACATGATTTATTACATTGCATGCATCCATGTTTTATACTGGGATATGTTCTCACCGGAGTTATCCGGCTGTTGTCGTGTCTGTATGTGTGCATGGCAACAGGTGGGGCAGGATCGGGGTCACGAGCTAGATGAAGATGATGATAGCGTGGAGATCTCGGGCATTGCAGATTACTAGTGGTTCCTTATGAAACTTGTACTACTTATGTTTGTAGTTGTCATTTGAACACTAGTGAATGTTTGTACGAACAGACTTGTATGTACATTACGTTGTTTAATTTCTATCGAGATATGTTATGCTTTAATTAATACATTTGAATTAAAGTTAAAAGCAAAATTTTGACCCACATTTTTGAACAAAGATCCAATTAAATCCCAAACGAATAGAGTTAGAGCCCGGGTCCCCACAACAGGTGGTATCAGAGCAGTAGGTTCTGTAGACTGAAATAGAATAGAATGAGCGGGGTAGATCGAGTCATCTTCCTTGCTTTTGAGAGGCTAGCATGCTTTATTGCTTTCCCTATTATATGTTGTGTTGTATTATCTGAATTGATTTACAGCATTTCAAGCCTGAATCAGAACCGATTCTCGATCAGAGTCTATGATCAGAGGAGGGCTGAGACAGATGATATTGATTGTGTACTAATCAGTGTTATGATCAGATTTATGCCGCCTAGACGAGTGCCACAGCCAGAGCAGGGTAGCACGTCCGGTGTACAGATGGATGTTACCGCTACGCCGATGGAGATCTTATTGAAGAGATTTCAGTCTTTCCATCCGCCTACCCTGAAGGGCACAGAGAGTGCAGTAGAGTGCGAGAGTTGGCTTGATGATATCGAGATGTTGTTTGAGTCTTTGGCTTACACTGACGAACGACGTGTGAAGCTGATAGGGCATCAGATGCAAGAGGTTGCCAAGAGCTGGTGGTTGACGACGAAGAGAGCCTTGGAGCACCGAGGCATTGATATTACGTGGAAAGTCTTCAAAGATGAGTTCTATCAGCGCTTCTTTCCCGTCTCCTACCGAAAAGATAAAGGGGCTGAATTTGCGAATCGGAGACAGGGACAGTGGAACATCGAGAAGTATGTTGCTAAATTCTCTGCATTGCTACGATTTGCACCGCATGTAGCAGGGAACGACGAGGCAGTGGCCGATCAGTTCATCAACGGGCTGAATCCCGATGTCTTTACTTTGGTGAACACGGGCCGGCCTAGTACTTTTTCAGAGGCACTGAACCGAGCGAAGGGAGCCTAGGCTGGCTTGATCAGGCAGCGAGGAGCTTCCTACGGTGTTCAGGGGCAGAGACCGCCACAGCCTACTACCGTACAGTTTCCACCACCTCCTCCTCGTTTTGACGGTGGAGCTAGTGGTAGTGGCAAGAAGGATTTTCTGAAGGCTAAGGGCAAACAGTTTAAGAAATCTGGGAGCAGTTCATCGAGTTCGAGTGGATCTCGACAGAGAGGTCAGGGGTCAGAGTATAGTGGCGCATACTGTGGTTCGTGCGGAGGGCGACATGCGACGGAGCAGTGTCAAGGAGTTCTGGGACGCTGCAACATCTTTAGGCAACAGGGACACTTCGCCAGAGTTTGTCCCCAGAGAGGTGCACAACGATTCCAGAGCACAGGATCATTAGCACCAGCGCCACAGATGGAGAGACAGGCTTCCTCTGTGCACTCCTTTCAGCCACCCTCCACACAGACCCAGCAGAGACCAGGAGGTAGTCAGATGGTGAGTCAGCCTCCCAGACAGCAGGCACGCGTTTTTGCCCTGACAGAGGAGCAGGCGCAGGAGGCGCCAGATGACGTCATTGCAGGTAGCTGTTTTCTTTGCGGTTATCCTGCATATGTGTTGATTGACACAGGTGCATCTCATACATTCATCTCTGAACATTTTGCATTGAGACATGCATTGCCTGTTGAGTCGATGTCTACAGTAGTGTCTATAGCTTCTCCGTTGGGAAGTGGTTTGATATCTGTGACTACTGTTAGACACTGTATGCTTCAGTTTGAGGGGCATGAGATTGATCTTGATTGTGTAGTACTTGGTTTAGCTGATTTTGACTGTATAGTTGGCATAGACATGTTGACCAAGTACAGGGCCACTGTAGATTGTTTCCACAAGATTGTCAGATTCAGACCCGAAATGACAGACGAGTGGAAATTTTACGGCAAGGGTTCCTGATCTCGGATTCCCTTAGTATCTGCTCTGACTATGAGTAGATTGCTTCAGAGAGGAGCAGAGGGCTTTTTCATATATTCAGTAGATCTACTGAAGTCGAGCCCAGCATTGGCAGATTTGCCAGTGGTTTGCGAGTTTGCAGATGTTTTTCCTGATGAGATTCCAGGGTTGCCTCCAGTTCGAGAGGTTGATTTCAGCATTGATCTTGTGCCAGGCAGTGTTCCTATTTCGAGAGCTCCGTATAGGATGGCACCGATAGAGCTGAAAGAGTTGAAAGCACAGTTGGAGGATCTTCTGTCCAAGGGATATATCAGACCCAGTGTATCACCTTGGGGTGCTCCGGTGCTTTTCGTTAGAAAGAAAGACGGTTCGATGCAACTGTGTATTGATTATAGGCAGCTGAATAAGGCAACAGTGAAGAACAAGTATCCTTTGCCTCGCATCGACGACTTGTTTGATCAGTTACAGGGATCTTCGGTATACTCGAAGATTGATTTGAGATCAGGGTATCATCAGCTCAGAGTTAGAGACGTTGATATTCCGAAGACTGCATTCCGAACCAGATATGGGCATTACGAGTTTGTTGTTATGCCTTTCGGTTTGACGAATGCACCAGCGGTGTTTATGAGTTTGATGAACCGCATCTTTCAGAAATATTTAGATGATTTTGTGATTGTGTTTATTGACGACATTTTGGTGTATTCGAAAAGTTTGACTGAGCATGCAGATCACCTGGGGATTGTATTGAAGACTTTGAGGAATGAGCGGTTGTATGCCAAACTGTCCAAGTGTGAATTCTGGTTGCGACAGGTTGTCTTCTTGGGGTATATTATATCTGGAGATGGTATTGCGGTAGATCCGAGTAAAGTTGAGGCTGTGATCAGTTGGCCGAGACCGACTTCTGTGCCTGAGATACGCAGTTTCATGGGTTTAGCCGGGTATTATCGACGTTTTATCCGAGATTTCTCCAGTATAGCGAAGCCTATCACCCAGTTGACACAGAAGAATATGCCATTTGTGTGGTCCGAAGATTGTGAAGCCAGTTTTGTAGAGCTGAAGAAGAGGCTGACTAGTGCGCCTGTCTTGACGATTCCTGCAGGTACAGGTGAGTTCGTTGTATATTGTGACGCATCTCACAGAGGGCTTGGATGTGTTCTTATGCAGCGAGGGCACGTGATAGCATACGCCTCTAGACAGCTGAAGCCGCACGAGACTCGTTATCCGATTCATGATCTTGAATTGGCGGCGATTATTTTTGCACTTAAAATCTGGCGTCATTATTTGTATGGCGAGAAATTTGAGATCTATTCCGATCAAAAGAGCTTGAAGTATCTCTTTTCTCAGTCAGAGTTGAACATGAGGCAGCGACGATGGCTTGATCTGCTGAAAGATTTTGATTGTGAGATCAAATACCATCCAGGAAAGTCGAATGCAGCGGCAGACGCCTTAAGTCGAAAGGTATGTTCTTTGTCCTTGTCGACTATAGGTGTATCGAGTTTAGTAGAAGATTGTTGCTTGTCTGGATTGACATTTGATACAGAGAGTAGACCGCTGCGACTTGCTGCGATTCAGATTGAGCTAGATCAAACCTTGAGCTATGTTGAGCGACCGATTCAGATTCTTGATCGGAAAGAGAAACAGCTTAGAACAAAGACTATTCCGCTTGTTAAGATTCAGTGGAGTCGTCATGGCGTCGAGGAAGCGACTTGGGAGACAGAGTCTGAAATGAGACAGAGGCATCCCGAGCTATTCTTATGATGTGAGTCTTTCTTCCTGATTTGACTTTACAATTTTGTATATAACTGCATGAATAATTGCTTGTGAGTTCGAGGACGAACTCTTGTCTAAGAGGGGGAGAAATGTAAGGCTCGAGAATTGTCAATTGGCATTGATGTGAGACTTGAAACCATGAGAATGCATGAAATATAGAGTGGAATTTTTGAAGCATGGCCGAAGCCACACCGCACCCGCGGTGTTAGAGATACAGCACCCGCGGTGCATTGAGAGGAAATTAGTGAAATTGTGCGAACAGACACCGCACCCACGGTGCTAGCACGACCGCACCCGCGGTGTGAGACCGCACCCGCGGTCATGTAAGGACCGCACCCGCGGTCTAGGTGCTGCACTGTTAGATTAATTTGCCGTGAGCACAGCGCACCCGCGCTCTTGAGTTGCCGCACCCGCGGTTTGCATGCGAAAATGCCACCTTTGAATTTCGTGTTGACACATGGCTTGGGGTATATAAGCTTGCATGACACCTCATTTTCTTCATCTGATCAGCAAGTAGGAACCGAGAGAGCTTGGAGGGAGGAGCTTTCATTCTTTTGATCTTTAACTTGAGAATTTGAATGATTTAGCCATCCGATTTATATTCCGAGTTAAGATTTGTGATCCTTGCATCGTTGGCTACGAAAGGATGTAAGTATATCTCATTTTCAGCATGATTCAGAATTGAGATGTTGGAGAAATTATGATTTGTGTTGTAGATATGTGTTCTTGGTATACCGAGCATCGTATATTTGTTATCAGAACGATTTTCGGACACCGTATACAAGCCTTGCGAATTTCCAGCATGTAGATCGATATTGATTGGAAGAATTAAGCATGTTATATTGTGTTTTGATGAGTATATTATGAAGATTATGAGTTGTGGCTATTGTATATATTGTTTTGTTGAGATTGAGTTGACCGGTTCCGAGAATTACGCCGTTACGCCCTCAAATTGTATTGAAACCGATTTCAGCTATGTTTATTGAGTTGTGTGAGATGTATATTGATAGAGTGCACCTTGACTATGCCATTTCAGATTTGTATTGGCTATTGTGAACTCGAAACTTCGACTACGACACCGACGATTCGGCAAGAAAGGTATAATTCATGTGGTCACGGGATTGCACAACTCGATTCAGATTTGATACGAGTTTCCCTAAATCACATACTAGATTGTTATTACATTTGATTATGTAATGCCTTGTTTATTGATTTATCTTCGAGTCCTGAGATAGGAGAGATTGGCAGACTTGCCAAAACTAGACGTTTCGGTGTATCGACGCATAGGAGCAGATTTGCTATATGTGTAGACCCTCAATACAGAGTTGACCGAAGTCTAGGAATAAGACGTACCGTTGCCCCGAGTGGTTGGGTAGGTAACAGACCGTCTTATTCAAACCGGGATCCCTAGATTAGAAAAGAGTCGAGTCAAGATTTGAATGTTGAATACAGATTTGTATTCTACTACATGTTTAGATTTATATTCATGTTACTTGATTTATGTTATGCATTTGTACATGATTTATTACATTGCATGCATCCATGTTTTATACTGGGATATGTTCTCACCGGAGTTATCCGGCTGTTGTCGTGTCTGTATGTGTGCATGGCAACAGGTGGGGCAGGATCGGGTCACGAGCTAGATGAAGATGATGATAGCGTGGAGATCTCGGGCATTGCAGATTACTAGTGGTTCCTTATGAAACTTGTACTACTTATGTTTGTAGTTGTCATTTGAACACTAGTGAATGTTTGTACGAACAGACTTGTATGTACATTACGTTGTTTAATTTCTATCGAGATATGTTATGCTTTAATTAATACATTTGAATTAAAGTTAAAAGCAAAATTTTGACCCACATTTTCGAACAAAGATCCAATTAAATCCCAAACGAATAGAGTTAGAGCCCGGGTCCCCACAAAACATCATCGGTTTTATGACAAGCTATAATATGTGCCATCTTAGAGAATCTATCCACAACAACAAAAATAGAATCCCTCCCCTTCTTATTCCTAGACAACCCCAAAATAAAGTCCATAGAAATGTCAATCCAAGTTCTTTTTAAGAATAACACGCAAAAGTGTTCCCAAAGTTCTATTGACAACTTCAGTTTGTCTATCCGTTTGAGGATGACAAGTAGTAGAAAACAACAATTTTGTGCCAAGTTTAGCCAATAAAGTCTTCCAAAAGTAACTCAAGAATATAACATCGTGACCAGAAACAATAGTCCTAGGCATGCCATGCAACCTAACGACTTCTCTAAAGAACAAATCCGCAATGTTTGAAGCATCATCGGTTTTATGACAAGCTATAAAATGTGCCATCTTAGAGAATCTATCCACAAAAACAAAAATAGAATCCCTCCCCTTCTTAGTCCTAGGCAACCCCAAAATAAAGTCCATAGAAATGTCAATCCAAGTTCATATTAAGAATAGCACGCAAAAGTGTTCCCAAAGTTCTATTGACAACTTCAGTTTGTCCATCCGTTTGAGGATGACAAGTAGTAGAAAACAACAATTTTGTGCCAAGTTTAGCCCATAAAGTCTTCCAAAAGTAACTCAAGAATATAACATCGCGACCAGAAACAATAGTCCTAGGCATGCCATGCAACCTAACGACTTCTCTAAAGAACAAATCCGCAATGTTTGAAGCATTATCGATTTTATGACAAGCTATAAAATTTGCCATCTTAGAGAATCTATCCACAACAACAAAAACATAATCCCTCTCCTTCTTAGTCCTAGGCAACCCCAAAATAAAGTCCATAGAAATGTCAATCCAAATTCTTTTTAAGAATAACACGCAAAAGTGTTCCCCAAGTTCTATTGAAAACTTCAGTTTGTCCATCCGTTTGAGGATGACAAGTAGTAGAAAACAACAATTTTGTGCCAAGTTTAGCCCATAAAGTCTTCCAAAAGTAACTCAAGAATATAACATCGCGACCAGAAATAATAGTCCTAGGCATGCCATGCAACCGATTTCTCTAAAGCATAAATCCGCAATGTTTGAAGCATCATCGGTTTTATGACAAGCTATAAAATGTGCCATCTTAGAGAATCTATCTACAACAACGAAAAAAGAATCCCTCCCCTTCTTAGTCTTAGGCAACCCCAAAATAAAGTCCATAGAAATGTCAATCCAAGTTCATATTAAGAATAGCACGCAAAAGTGTTCCCAAAGTTCTATTGACAACTTCAGTTTGTCCATCCGTTTGAGGATGACAAGTAGTAGAAAACAACAATTTTGTGCCAAGTTTAGCCCATAAAGTCTTCCAAAAGTAACTCAAGAATATAACATCGCGACCAGAAACAATAGTCCTAGGCATGCCATGCAACCTAACGACTTCTCTAAAGAACAAATCCACAATGTTTGAAGCATTATCGATTTTATGACAAGCTATAAAATTTGCCATCTTAGAGAATCTATCCACAACAACAAAAACATAATCCCTCCCCTTCTTAGTCCTAGGCAACCCCAAAATAAAGTCCATAGAAATGTCAATCCAAATTCTTTTTAAGAATAACACGCAAAAGTGTTCCCCAAGTTCTATTGAAAACTTCAGTTTGTCCATCCGTTTGAGGATGACAAGTAGTAGAAAACAACAATTTTGTGCCAAGTTTAGCCCATAAAGTCTTCCAAAAGTAACTCAAGAATATAACATCGCGACCAGAAACAATAGTCCTAGGCATGCCATGCAACCTAACGACTTCTCTAAAGAACAAATCCACAATGTTTGAAGCATTATCGATTTTATGACAAGCTATAAAATTTGCCATCTTAGAGAATCTATCCACAACAACAAAAACATAATCCCTCCCCTTCTTAGTCCTAGGCAACCCCAAAATAAAGTCCATAGAAATGTCAATCCAAATTCTTTTTAAGAATAACACGCAAAAGTGTTCCCCAAGTTCTATTGAAAACTTCAGTTTGTCCATCCGTTTGAGGATGACAAGTAGTAGAAAACAACAATTTTGTGCCAAGTTTAGCCCATAAAGTCTTCCAAAAGTAACTCAAGAATATAACATCGCGACCAGAAATAATAGTCCTAGGCATGCCATGCAACCGATTTCTCTAAAGCATAAATCCGCAATGTTTGAAGCATCATCGGTTTTATGACAAGCTATAAAATGTGCCATCTTAGAGAATCTATCTACAACAACGAAAAAAGAATCCCTCCCCTTCTTAGTCTTAGGCAACCCCAAAATAAAGTCCATAGAAATGTCAATCCAAGTTCATATTAAGAATAGCACGCAAAAGTGTTCCCAAAGTTCTATTGACAACTTCAGTTTGTCCATCCGTTTGAGGATGACAAGTAGTAGAAAACAACAATTTTGTGCCAAGTTTAGCCCATAAAGTCTTCCAAAAGTAACTCAAGAATATAACATCGCGACCAGAAACAATAGTCCTAGGCATGCCATGCAACCTAACGACTTCTCTAAAGAACAAATCCGCAATGTTTGAAGCATTATCGATTTTATGACAAGCTATAAAATTTGCCATCTTAGAGAATCTATCCACAACAACAAAAACAGAATCCCTCCCCTTCTTAGTCCTAGGCAACCCCAAAATAAAGTCCATAGAAATGTCAATCCAAATTCTTTTTAAGAATAACACGCAAAAGTGTTCCCCAAGTTCTATTGAAAACTTCAGTTTGTCCATCCGTTTGAGGATGACAAGTAGTAGAAAACAACAATTTTGTGCCAAGTTTAGCCCATAAAGTCTTCCAAAAGTAACTCAAGAATATAACATCGCGACCAGAAATAATAGTCCTAGGCATGCCATGCAACCGATTTCTCTAAAGCATAAATCCGCAATGTTTGAAGCATCATCGGTTTTATGACATGCTATAAAATGTGCCATCTTAGAGAATCTATCTACAACAACGAAAAAAGAATCCCTCCCCTTCAAAGTCTTAGGCAACCCCAAAATAAAGTCCATAGAAATGTCAATCCAAGTTCATCTTAAGAATAGCACGCAAAAGTGTTCCCAAAGTTCTATTGACAACTTCAGTTTGTCCATTCGTTTGAGGATGACAAGTAGTAGAAAACAATAATTTTGTGCCAAGTTTAGCCCACAAATTAACTCAAGAATTTAACATCGCGACCAGAAACAATAGTCCTAGGCATGCCATGCAACCTAACGACTTCTCTAAAGAACAAATCCGCAATGTTTGAAGCATCATCAGTTTTTTGACAAGCTATAAAATGTGCCATCTTAGAGAATCTATCCACAACAACAAAAATAGAATCCCTCCCCTTCTTAGTCTTAGGCAACCCCAAAATAAAGTCCATAGAAATGTCAATCCAAGGTCTTTTTAAGAATAGGACGCAAAAGTGTTCCCAAAGTACTATTGACAACTTCAGTTTGTCCATCCGTTTGAGGATGAAAAGTAGTAGAAAACAACAAGCTTGTGCCAAGTTTAGCCCATAAAGTCTTCCAAAATAAACAGTTACCAAGCGACGATTGGGATGGCACCGTACGAAGCACTTTACGTCAGGAAGTGTAGATCTCCCTTGTATTGGGATGAGGTTGGTGAGAGGAA
Organism: Primulina eburnea; assembly: GCF_022965805.1. Classification (NCBI taxonomy): domain Eukaryota; kingdom Viridiplantae; phylum Streptophyta; class Magnoliopsida; order Lamiales; family Gesneriaceae; genus Primulina; species Primulina eburnea. The sequence continues at coordinate 33,811,725 of NC_133105.1, read as the reverse complement.
GATGTTGGGACCAGAGTTGGTCCAACAGACGGCTGATATTGTTGCTATTATCCGTGAGAGGATGAAGACTGCGCAGTCGAGACAGAAGAGCTATGCAGATGTTCGTCGTAGACCTTTCCTGTTTGAGGTTGGCGATCACGTGTTTCTGAAGATAGCACATCTCAAGGGTGTGATGCGATTTGGCAAGAAGGGTAAGTTGAGTCCGAGGTTTATTGGTCCATTCGATATATTGGACAGAGTTGGAGATCGAGCCTACAGGTTAGCCCTACCGCCAGATCTTGACAGAGTCCATAATGTTTTTCACGTATCGATGCTCAGGAAGTATATTGCGAATCCTTCCCATGTTCTTCACCACGAGCCATTGGACTTGACGCCGAATTTGACCTACCAAGAGATTCCGGTTCAGATTCTGGACCGCAAAGTTAGAGTTTTGAGAAACAAAGAGATCGGCATCGTTAAAGTTCTTTGGAGGAACCATTTGATCGAAGAGGCTACGTGGGAACCGGAGGATGAGATGAGAGAAAAGTATCCTGAGTTGTTCGTGCAGTGACGTCAATTTCGAGGACGAAATTCCTCTAAGGAGGGGAGATTGTAATAGCCGAGCCTGGTGTATGGTACGGTTTAAGTTTTCGTATGTTATAGATTTATTGATTAAGTTTAAGTCTAGTGGTGATGTTAAGAGTTGTGTTTATGGGCCATAGTATGGTTGGTTATTCTTGTGTTGTGGTGTTGTTGATGTTCGTAGTTGTTAGTTAGTTGGCAGTTGCGTTGTTTCAGTGTTTTGGTTTGATTTTAGTTGCCTTAGATTTTGTCTTGGCCGTGGCAGCACCGCACCCGCACTCATGGAGAGGACCGCACCCGCGGTCGTAATTGTTGGATTTTGTGGGTTTTGCCGTGAGTACACCGCACCCGCGGTGATGTTAGACCGCACCCGCGGTGTAGACCGCACCCGCGGTGTTTGCAGGACCGCACCCGCGGTCGTATTTTTTAGGGTACTGTTTGGTTTGCCGAGAGCTTAGCGCACCCGCAGTGCTTGTGGGCAGCGCACCCGCGGTGATGAACAGTAGAGGTATGGTTGAGATTTTAAGGTACCTTTTTGAAAGAGGATCGGTTACGGTGGCCGGAAACGCAACGGAAGCACAAAAATTTTCGATTTTAGCATATAAATTTCGGCCACCATGAGTTTGTGTAGGAAATACAATAAAACACCAAAATGACATTCATAGTGTGTTTAGAAATAGTTACCTATCAACCTCTTAAGGTTGATGATGGCTCCAACCAAGTTGTAAACAACTTGGCTCTTGAATGGAATGAAGATCTACAAGCTTCCTTGGAATTCTTTTTTTTCCTTCAAATTAGGCCCACCACTAGCAACGAACTAGATTTAATTATCTCAAACATATTTGAGACTAATTAAACATTACTTGAATTTACCCAAGTCCCACTAGTTAAATAATTAATTTAAATTGAGCTCTACAAGACTCAATATAATTTAATTAATTCAACACTTGAATTAATTTAATTATTTGGACTCTACTAGGTCCACTAGTGTTTAATTATTTCAACACTTGAATTAATTTAATTTAGTCCATAATAATGTTTATGAAAATCACAATTTTCAAATACATTATTCACTTGGCCAAATTTTAATTTAGGAACACTTCCATAAATTAAAATTTACGTTTCTCTCATAGAAGTCATACTTCTATTTTTTTCTTACACTTATAAACTCCTTTATAAGCCGTTCAACACATTGAACTAATTTTACTTCTCAACGGGAATCTAGAAAGCCAGCACTTGTGTGGCCCTCAATGGTTCATTGATACAACTAGCCGTGGGTTCACATCTCCATGTGATTCGGACTAAACATGTCCTTATATGAGCATACCCCAATTGCTCCATTCTTACTTATCAACTCCTTGATAACAAGAACGTCAGAGCTCAAGTCTGATGGTACCCAACCAATCATGTTAAACGCCTAGCAGCATCGCTTACATGATTCCCTAGGTATCAAATGATAGTGCATGCAAGAACCATTCAATTATGGTTAGCGTACAGTACGGTCCCTTCAACTCATATATCCCGACCGATTCGACAACCATTGGTTTATCGAGAGTTGTCAATGAATCGATACTATGTGTCATGCCATAGTTGCATCGATGGTGTAATCTATGAAACTCCTTTCATAATTACCACCATACTCTGATCAGAGATTTCACACTACATATACATGAAAACACATAGGATATCCATACCCGAAGGTAAGCGGTGAATCCCCGACTACAATGCATCGACTCCTATATGTTTCGACAGAACACCCAACCTTGCCACCTGATGACCCCTTGAGAGTCGGTAAACAAGTCAAAGTGCAATGCTAGCACATAGAGTCTCAATGTTGTTCCGGGTCATAAGGACTAATGGTGTACAACCATAAACTAGGACGTTTCCACTCGATAAGTGAGAACCACTTGGAAAGTCCTTTAATGGAGGGTTGTTCAGTGCACTCTTCCAGGAGCACCTATCTGCATGCTTGGACATCACAATGTCCCCTACCAATGAAACATGGTACTCACATCGCAGATACTAGTCTCTAACTCGAGCGGCCTATATCCTTCTTAGCGGCGGCTGAATCGACTAGGAACTGTTTAGAATATACAGTATTCCAAATATGAGTTTCATGATACTCATCATATGAGCATCTGATATTCTTTCTACTATTTCTATATTCAAGGACTTTATCTATGCAACTAGCATGGGTATATAGATAAAGATGTGCCAAAATAATACTTTCAAATATAATTAAAATAAAGATCGTTTATACATAGAGTTTCATTGTGAACACTCGGCCAACACTTGGCTCGACGGGCACCTACTCTAACAATCTCCCACTTGCACTAGAGCCAACTACCTATATTCTTTAGACCCATTGATTCGCGATGCTTCTCGAATGATGGTCCTGGTAAAGGCTTAGTTAGTGTATCAGCAACATTATCTGCGGAGCCGACTTTGTCAATCACTGACATCTCCTCTTTCCACGATCTCTCTGAGGATGTGGTACTTTCTCAATACGTGTTTGGACTTCTGATGAGACCTCGGCTCCTTTGCTTGAGCAATGGCTCCCGTGTTGTCACAAAACACCGGGACAGGAGCAACTCCATTAGGAATGACGCCCAACTCTTGGACGAAATTCCTTATCCAAACTACCTCCTTTGCTGCAGCTGATGCAGCAATGTATTCTGCCTCAGTGGTGGAATCCGCTGTACTGTCTTGCTTGGAACTCTTCCAAGAGACAGCAGCACCATTGAGCATGAATATGAATCCAGAGGTTGACTTTGAGTCATCAATATCGCTTTGGAAGCTAGAGTTGGTATAGCCTTCCAATTTTAGTTCTCCACCCCCATAGACCAAGAACAATTTATTGGTCCTCCTCAAGTACTTGAGGATGTCTTTCACAGCTTTCCAATGTGGAAGACCAGGGTTCGATTGATATCTACTCACTACACTTAGTGCAAAAGCCACGTCAGGACGTGTGGATATCATTCCATACATGATGCTACCAATTGCCGAAGCATACGGAATGTGTGTCATTGCCGCTATCTCCGCATCAGTCTTGGGAGACATAGACTTGGATAGGGTCACGCCATGACACATTGGTAGATGTCCTCTCTTGGACTCATCCATCGAGAATCGCTTCAGGATGGTATCAATGTATGTGGACTGGGTGAGACCAAGCAATCTCTTTGATCTATCTCTATAGATTTGTTTTCCCAATACAAAAGATGCTTCACCCAAGTCTTGCATCGAGAACTTGCTTGCTAACCATATCTTGGTTGATTGCAACATTCCTACATCATTCCCAATGAGTAGAATGTCATCAACATACAGCACCAAGAATGTCACAGCACTCCCACTGACCTTCTTATACACACAGGGTTCCTCATGATTCTTAGTAAAATCAAACTCTTTGATTGTACTATCGAATCTAAGGTTCCAACTCCTAGATGCCTGTTTTAGACCATAAATAGATCTCTGAAGTTTGCATACCATATGCTCACTTCCGACAGATGTAAACCCTTCGGGTTGAGACATGTAAATTTCTTCCTTAATATCCCCATTAAGAAAAGCTGTCTTAACATCCATCTGCCATATCTCATTGTCATACCATGTAGCTATGGCTAGAAAAATCCTTATGGACTTGAACATTGCGACTGGAGAAAAGGTTTCTTCAAAGTCAACTCCTTGTCTTTGAGTATATCCTTTTGCTACCAATCGTGCTTTGAAGGTCAATACCTTCCCATCCGCCCCAAGTTTCCTCTTGTAAATCCATTTACACCCTATGGGAACAGTTCCCTCAGGTGGATCCACAAGATTCCACACTTGGTTCGAATGCATGGAATTCATCTCAGATTCCATTGCTTCAAGCCACTTGGATGAATCGGCATCAGATAACGCTTCCTTGAAGGTCCTTGGATCACATCCAAGGTTAGGCTCATCACGGCCCTCTTCAAGAAGCAGACCATACCTCATAGGTGGTCTCGAGACTCTCTCGGATCTTCTAGGAGCTTGTATCTCCTCCCTTGGCTCTTCGGGTGTGGGTTCTACAATTGTGGGTGTCTCTCGAACTTCTTCGATTTCTATCATCTCTCCTTTTCTATTCAATATAAATTCCCTTTCCAAAAATGTTGCATTCCTAGAAACAAATACCTTTGTTTCTTGGGGATGATAGAAGTAATATCCAACAGAATTCTTTGGATATCCCACAAAGTAACATAAAATGGATCGACTATCCAATTTATCTCCCACTACCTGCTTCACATAAGCAGGGCACCCCCATATTCTAAAATATGAATATTTGGGTGGCTTACCCATCCATATCTCATATGGTGTCTTATCAACTGCTTTTGTATGAACATTGTTCAACAACAGTGCCGCTGTCTCAAGTGCATATCCCCAAAAGGATGGCGGCAACTCCGTGAACCCCATCATAGACCGAACCATGTCCATCAAAGTCTGGTTACGACGCTCCGAAACACCATTCAACTGTGGTGTAGCGGGCGGAGTCCACTGCGAGAGAATCCCATTCTCCCTTAGATACTCTTGGAACTCGGCACTCAAGTACTCACCACCCCGATCCGATCGAAGTGTCTTGATGCTTCGTCCCAACTGATTCTCTACTTCACTTCTGAATTCTTTGAACCTTTCAAAAGCTTCAGATTTGTATTTCATCAAATACACATACCCATACCTCGAGAAATCATCGGTAAAGGTGATATAGTAGGCATGTCCATGCTTAGTAGTGATGCTAAGCGGACTGCACACATCGGTATGGATCAAATCCAATAACCCTTTGGCTCGCTCCACATGGCCCTTAAATGGAATTTTGGTCATCTTTCCTTTTAGACAGGATTCACAAGTCGTGAGAGCATTAATATCAGACATATCAAACATGCCAACTCCCACTAGCTTGTTCATCCTTCTTAAGGAAATATGTCCTAATCGAGCATGCCATAATTGTGCCGAATTTAGAGTATCTTGTTTTCTCTTGTTTGTTGTTGTTATCGCTTGGACATTTTTTAGTGGAATATCTTTCAATTTTAAGTTATAGAGATCGTTTTCAAGTTCCCCGGTACCAACTAAACATTCATTCTTGTAAATGTTGCAAACACCTTTGCTAAATAAACAAGAAAATCCATCTTTGTCCAACATAGAAATGGAAATAATGTTTTTCACCAAGTCGGGTACAAAAAAAACATCTCTCAAAATTAACTTAAAATCATTGTTCAAAAGCAAGTAAACATCTCCTACAGCCTTGGCAGCAACCCTTGCTCCATTGCCCATCCACAAAAAGGTCTCACCTTTTCTAAGCCTTCTACTTCTTCCCATCACCTGCAAATCATTACAGAGATGTGAGCCACAGCCGGTATCCAATACCCAAGAAGTAGAGTTAATTGAAATGCTTACTTCAATATAGAACATACCGTTTCCAGAACCCTTCTGGGCAAGATATTCCCTGCAGTTACGCCTCCAATGTCCAGGCTTCTTGCAGTAATGACAAACGTCAACAGTCTTGTTAGCCTTCACTGGTGTGGCTACCACAACGGGACTCGGAGCTTGCCTCTTCAAGGGCACGTTCTTCTTGGGATGTTGGAAAGAACGCTTCTTCCTCTTCCCACGTGGATCGGTCTTCGTACCAGATGAAGAACCCACATAAAGAACCGACTTCTCTTTCTTGATAGTGGACTCAAAAGTCACAAGCATGTTCACCAACTCCTCAAGGGTCGGCTCCATCTTGTTCATATTGAAATTCACCACAAAAGGATCAAATGAGCTAGGCAGCGATAACAGCAACACGTCGGTGGTCAACTCCGAAGGCAATATCAAATCCATGCCAACAAGCTTGTCCACGAGCCCAATCATCTTTAGGCCATGCTCATGGACAGAGGCCCCATCTCGCATGCGCAAAGTGATTAGCTCCTTGACGGTAGCATGCCTAAGAGGCCGAGTCTGCTCACCAAAGAGCTCCTTGAGGTGCAAATGAATGTCAGCAGCACTCTTTGCACCCTCAAAACGCCTCTGCAGCTCATCATTCATAGAAGCCTGCATATAACTCTTGTTCTTCAAGTCATGGTCACACCAATCCTTGTAGGTCTGCAATTCCTCAGGAGTGCAGTCAGTCGGAGCCTTATCAGGGGGCGACTCAGTCAGTGTATATGCAATCTTTTCCGAGTTCAAGACGATTTTCAGGTTTCTTAGCCAAGTGAGGTAGTTAGGTCCGGTTAACACATGTTTTTCGAGTATGGCAGAAAGCGGATTGCGAATTGAAGACATCATTAAATAGTACTGAAAAGTAAACAGATAAATGTTAATGACTATTTTAAAATATTTAGTAAGATATAAAGTATGGACTTTAACTTTATAAATGTTTACTCCCACTGTTTTGACATCTTTCACTACCCTCTAGTGAAAACGGGAAACTCCTTTCTTCAGTAGGTACGTAAGGTCCAATTAGCGAATTATGATCCTGAATAATATCAGCCAATCACAATTCCTAAAAGGTAGTTTCCAATTGCATCACAATGCAACTCTCTACGTAAACTTTTGTCTCACGTTTGATTAGGACCCAATAATATGACGTCGTTCATCTTTACGTGTCAAGCCTTACCCATCGATGTTGAACCTTAATGGACGGTCGCCAAGAGTTCCCTCAATAATATGAGCCGAAGTCATGGGAGTTCCACGTAGTTCACATCACTATGTCAAATGGATGTCACAGCTTTCCGGTACTAAGGGCCCCCACAATAATATGAGCCGAGCCCCGAGTACGGGTAGCGATTCGTCATGCACCCATTTGTCGATGGAAGACAAGGAAATTATAAACAAATTTATAATTCCCCTTTTCAGGCTTGATATTAATTTTGAATCTTATTCAAAATGAGGGTTTTTAATTTTGAAAGGTCTCATCATTAATTTTATTTAAAAACTCGCCATGTTTGATCGTATGTTTGCCAGATTCATGCAACTTTGTTATTATAATAATAACGCACATACTCATTATTTATAACATATCATGCATATATTATAAACAGTAAACAAACAAGGATGATCAATCGCCCCAATACTAACGGACCGTGTGAGCTAAACACGGGCCTAGGTCCAATCCTAGGGAAATGCACAGGATGCAAATGCAACTATTACATAAGCTTCCTGTAACGACCCATTACAGGCCCAGTGGACCGCCCATACGGCCCACTGCCCCGATCGACCCAAGGCTATCCCGATCTTGGGGTCCCTCTATGGGGCCTTGACCCTCACGGGCTTTCCATAGGCGTCGTACGGGTTACTCATAGAACTCTTCAGCCCATGAACTGAAGTATGTGCCTCCCCAGGATCGAACCTAAGATCACATGGATATATAGATACTTAGCACAATCCTGGTACCAATTGAGCTAGCGCCTTTTATTGTAACGACCCATTACAGGCCCAGTGGACCGCCCATACGGCCCACTGCCCCGATCGACCCAAGGCTATCCCGATCTTGGGGTCCCTCTATGGGGCCTTGACCATCACGGGCTTTCCATAGGCGTCGTACGGGTTACTCATAGAACTCTTCAGCCCATGAACTGAAGTATGTGCCTCCCCAGGATCGAACCTAAGATCACATGGATATATAGATATTTAGCACAATCCTGGTACCAATTGAGCTAGTATCTATATATCTATATATCCATGTGATCTTAGGTTCGATCCTGGGGAGGCACATACTTCAGTTCATGGGCTGAAGAATTCTATGAGTAACCCATACGTCGCCTATGGAAAGCCCGTGAGGGTCAAGGCCCCATAGAGGGACCCCAAGATCGGGATAGCCTTGGGTCGATCGGGGCAGTGGGCTGTATGGGCGGTCCACTGGGCCTGTAATGGGTCGTTACAATAGCTCAATTGGTACCAGGATTGTGCTAAGTATCTATATATCCATGTGATCTTAGGTTCGATCCTGGGGAGGCACATACTTCAGTTCATGGGCTGAAGAGTTCTATGAGTAACCCGTATGACGCCTATGGAAAGCCCGTGAGGGTCAAGGCCCCATAGAGGGAGCCCAAGATCGGGATAGCCTTGGGTCGATCGGGGCAGTGGGCCGTATGGGCGGTCCACTGGGCCTGTAATGGGTCGTTACACTTCCAATATTTACATGTCTTCGATCTTCATAATCATCATGGCCACCATCTTCCAATCTTGATCATCCACTATACTAATATTTACAAATAAATATCCATGGCAAATAGGGATACATCTCATGAGGGTGGGAATGGGCCATAAACCAAGCCCACTTTATAAATTGATAATTATTACAATCATTCAACACAAAATATCCTAGCATACACCTAGCAAATTGGGCTTGGGCTTTTGATCATCCTTCATGCATAATATCACATATCATACACCATCAATTAATTATCACAATAATTAATTGATCCAATATTATATATCTTGATCCAATCACTAACCGCCACGATTATAAACTAAATTAACAAAGTATACAAACACCTTTGTCTACTTTCCAATTAATTTATTTATAACCGAATTTCTTGTAAATCACCATTTACTATAAATAATTAAAGTCCAACTTAAATTATTTATTTCATGAGAAAATATTTGCAACTTTTGTAATTTTAAACTTAAGGGCCCAAAAACTCATTTTTCACCAAAAACGTTTTGGCCCATTTAAAATTCACAAATATGTTAGCCATCCAATGGCCCAACAACTCAAGGCCCATGACACTTGGATATTTCAAAACACCTTTTGAAAACCCTAGTCGTCATTGCCGTCGCCGGAGCTCCGTCGCCGGATTCCAGTAACAAAATTTTTTTTTTTTTATTTTTAAAAGAGGGGCGTTCGGGCAGCCCCTCGGGCTGCCCTTGCTGCCCGAAACGGGCAGCCCGAGCTGCCCGACACGGACAGCAACATGCTGCCCGAAATTTCCCCAAAAAGCCTTGGTATTTTGTTGCAAAAAATACACTCATGCGGTTAGAAATCGATCTCAACATAATATCTTGTATTTTATACACCAAAACGTAACCATAGCTCGGATACCACTTGAAAGAGGATCGGTTACGGTGGCCGGAAACGCAACGGAAGCACAAAAATTTTCGATTTTAACATATAAATTTCGGCCACCATGAGTTTGTGTAGGAAATACAATAAAACACCAAAATGACATTCATAGTGTGTTTAGAAATAGTTACCTATCAACCTCTTAAGGTTGATGATGGTTCCAACCAAGTTGTAAACAACTTGGCTCTTGAATGGAATGAAGATCTACAAGCTTCCTTGGACTCCTTTCTTTCCTTCAAATTAGGCCCACCACTAGCAAACTAGAACCCCTCTTATTTTGCACTAGAAAAATAAAAGCATTTTTCAAAGAGAAGTATTTTTCGTCCTCAACACTTGAAGAGAAAAATTGAGAGAAAACATGAGAGAATGGTGTGTGTATTTTCGGCCATTGTAGCTTGAATGAGGGGGGGGGGGGGGGGGGGAGACTTGTCTTGGTCTTGCAAAAAGTAGAGACAAAAGTAGCATGCCAAGCCTTGATACTTGCAAAAGTTGTCTCCAACCCTTCACCTCCCATGCATGCATATATTATATAGTTTTTAACAAATTAAAAACCATGAACTAAATTTAATTATCTCAAACATATTTGAGACTAATTAAACATTACTTGAATTTACCCAAGTCCCACTAGTTAAATAATTAATTTAAATTGAGCTCTACAAGACTCAATATAATTTAATTAATTCAACACTTGAATTAATTTAATTATTTGGACTCTACTAGTGTTTAATTAATTCAACACTTGAATTAATTTAATTTAGTCCATAATAATGTTTATGAAAATCACAATTTTCAAATACATTATTCACTTGGCCAAATTTTAATTTAGGAACACTTCCATAAATTAAAATTTACGTTTCTCTCATAGAAGTCATACTTCTATTTTTTTCTTACACTTATAAACTCCTTTATAAGCCGTTCAACACATTGAACTAATTTTACTTCTCAACGGGATCTAGAAAGCCAGCACTTGTGTGGCCCTCAATGGTTCATTGATACAACTAGCCGTGGGTTCACATCTCCATGTGATTCGGATTAAACATGTCTTTATATGAGCATACCCCAATTGCAACATTCTTACTTATCAACTCCTTGATAACAAGAACGTCAGAACTCAAGTCTGATGGTACCCAACAAATCATGTTAAACGCCTAGCAGCATCGCTTACATGATTCCCTAGGTATCAAATGATAGTGCCTGCAAGAACCATTCAATTATGGTTAGCGTACAGTACGGTCCCTTCAACTCATTATCCCGACCGATTCGACAACCATTGGTTTATCGAGAGTTGTCAATGAATCGATACTATGTGTCATGCCGTAGTTGCATCGATGGTGTAATCTATGAAACTCCTTTCATAATTACCACCATACTCTGATCTGAGATTTCACACTACATATACATGAAAACACATAGGATATCCATACCCGAAGGTAAGCGGTGAATCCCCGACTACAATGCATCGACTCCTATATGTTTCGACAGAACACCCAACCTTGCCACCTGATGACCCCTTGAGAGTCGGTAACCAAGTCAAAGTGCAATGCTAGCACATAGAGTCTCAATGTTGTTCCGGGTACATAAGGACTAATGGTGTACAACCATAAACTAGGACGTTTCCACTCGATAAGCGAGAACCACTTGGAAAGTCCTTTAATGGAGGGTTGTTCAGTGCACTCTTCCAGGAGCACCTATCTGCATGCTTGGACATCACAATGTCCCCTACCAATGAAACATGGTACTCACATCGCAGATACTAGTCTCTAACTCGAGCGGCCTATATCCTTCTTAGCGGCGGCTGAATCGACTAGGAACTGTTTAGAATATACAGTATTCCAAATATGAGTTTCCTGATACTCATCATATGAGCATCTGATATTCTTTCTACTATTTGTATATTCAAGGACTTTATCTATGCAACTAGCATGGGTATACAGATAAAGATGTGCCAAAATAATAATTTCAAATATAATTAAAATAAAGATCGTTTATACATAGAGTTTCATTGTGAACACTCGGCCAACACTTGGCTCGACGGGCACCTACTCTAACACTTTTTGGATGAGTTGACTTCATTTTCACCTTTCCCTTTCCTCTCAATCTCGTTTTTCTCTCTTAGAACAAGGTTTTTCTCTATTTTCTTTCATTTAATACCTTTGATTCTTGGATTTAGTTGGAGTTGCGAGTTGAGATCGAAGTTCTTGGTTGCTCTAGGAAGCTAAGGTAAGCTTTTGGTTGTATTATTTCTTGGTTTGAGGTGAGAGATGATTTGGGCTTGTTGTTATGTTGGTTTAATGGATTATTTGACTTGGATTCTTGGATATTGAGTTGATGTTGGTGTTATTTATGGATTATTGTTGTAGGTGGTGTACCAAAAGTTAGATTCAAGGTGTTATTGTGGTTTGTAAGTGGAATTTCATCCCTTGTGCTTACATGATTATATATGTATTGTGTTTCAAAGGTTTTAATGTGTTATTCCCTTCATTGGTTTTATAATTATGTATTGATTCACTTGTATATCTATTGGAGGCATTGTATGTCCCAATTGTATTGAAAAGGGAATACAAAAGAGTAAGTGATTGCAAAGTGTTGTTTAAATGCTAAGAGAGAGTTTAAATGTTTTATGGATTGATATATACATAGTCAGAGATTGCATGCTATTAGTTGATCAACGACCATAGGCTTTTATCCCTCAGAGTTATCGGTTTATATCGATTGGGATACGAGCACCACAAACAGAGTTACTATTGATATCAATCCATACCAGAGAAAAGAGAAATACCATCTTATTGCTATGCTATTGCTATGATATTTATTTCAGAGTTGATGGTATTTATGTTTTAAAGCTTTGGTTTTCAGAGTATCATATGTTCATTGCTATGTAAGAGTTCCACTTGCTGAGTTTTATACTCATTTCAGTTATTTTCATGTGATGCAGATAAGAGCGACGGACCGGGACGTTGACTGTGGACAGGGGGTCATATGCATGCCATATTGGAAGGAAGATTTTTGGACATGATCATAGAAATGATGTTTTGTATTTTGTTTTATCATTTGAATGATCATGTATTTATTTTGATGTAAAGATTTTAATGAAATGTATTTTGAAACTATAATGCCCGAGAATTTAATTACCGTAATCTGAAATGATTTGGATATGATTACTGTAAATTGAGATTAATCTGAAATGATTTATAGAATTAATCGAGATGATTATAGACGGAACGGATCGGACTAGGACACATGATAAAGGTGTGAAATGTGTGTGCAAGAAGTGAGAGGGCGCACATGCGCGTGGAGGTGCGCGAGTCTTGCGCGAGATTGGCAGAACCTTTCGCTCACATGCACGGATGAAGTCGCGCACATGCGCGGAGGTGGCCGAGGCATGCGCGCACATGCGCGGATGGACTGCGCGCATATGCGCGTAGCGTCCAGAGCCATGGGCGCATATGCGCGGAAAAGTGTTGCGCATATGCGCGCGGCATGCAACACAAAATTATGCCACTTGGTCTTTTGAAGGCTACGTGTATATATATATATATATATATATACAGCATACAAATCGAATTCAGAACGAAAGAAAGAAGAAGAAATCGGTTTTGAGGGAAAAAGCTTTGTTTTTTTTTCTTAGAAATTGATTTGCGAGCAAACCGTCTATCTGAATTGAAATCCGACTTCGGTACCGTGTTTGTAACAACACAGGCTACAACTGGATGTAAGTTTTATTACGTTTAGACAAGATTTGATTTTATGATGTTGTTAGAATTGAATATGATTCAGATATGGTGTTTCTACTACCGTAGATATTATAGAATGGAAGTCAGATTTAGAAACAGACTGTTTATGGAATTATTATGATTTTTAGAAATGAATTGAGTGAGATTTAATATCAGAATTTTGTTATTACTGATTCAGAGTGTACAGATATTGAGATTATAGATTGTACTGAGATTGATTATGAATTCTGGTATTATATTTGTGATATTGAGACTGAAGGGGTGACGAGACAGTATTGTTATGCCGTCAAGATATAAGTTTAATTAGATTGATCAGATTCAGATATGATTTAGATTATATCCTGATGTTGTTGATATGAACCAGATGGTATTTTGTTCAGATATTGATCAGATTATGTACTGAGATTGGATATGGGCAGACCGGACTTCGAGACTTCGTCTTCCTCAGACGGGGAAGATAAAGGTATAATTCATGTGATATTCGGGAAGAACAACTCAATTGAGATCGCGTTGAGTTGCCCACTAAATCACATACTATACTCTTGTTATGTTTTTATATGAATATGGTTGTTTATAGATTTGTTTATAGAACTGGTATACAGATCTTGCTATGCTTTGTTTACAGATCATGTGGCATTGCATCAGAATGATTATGCTCGTTTACAGATTTTGTATTCATGCATTAAGATAGGACAGTCTGGAGATCAGGCAGACTTCTAGATGTTCGGCGATATCTCAGCTTAGGGGAAGATCACCGCCCCTTTGTAGATGTGGATACAGATCAGGCCGAAATCTAGGAATAAGACGTACAACACCTCGATTGGTAGGGTAGGTGACAGCCAGTGACGTCTTATTCATAATGGGATCCCTAGAGTTATAGATCGAGTCAAGTCTAGACATGAATTGATTAGAACTGCATACTTATATGGATGTGGCTCCTAGATCATGGGACCCCTCCTTACTGCTTTCAGTTGGGTTAGCATGTTTTATGATTAAGAGTGTTTATATGCATGTTATCTGATTTGAGTTGCATGCTTATTTGATTTATTTCATAGATTATGAAATAGATTGTTTCTATACATGATAGCATGTTTTATAAATTAGTTTGTTTATATACATGCTTACCATGTTTTATACTGGGGTTTATTCTCACCGGAGTTATCTGGCTGTTGTCTTGTTTTGTATGTGTGCATGACAACAGGTGGGGCTGGATCAGGGTCGAGATGACGATGAGAGAAGACGAGTTAGCGTGGTGATTCCGGACTTGTAGCAGATTTGGTTTATTACTTGAATTTAGTAGTTGAACCTTAGACTTAGGTTGTACAGTATTGTACTTTTCTACTGAACTGTAGTTGTTATACAGAAATGTATATACTAAGTAGATGCCATTACCTTCCGCAGTTACATTTTAAAAAGAAAAATTTTTAGACCCTGTTTTATCTTAATTGATAATTAAATCCCAAAGAAGATTAATAAGACAGATCAGCGTCCGGGTCCCCACAACAGGTGGTATCAGAGCGAAGATCCTTTAGATTAAGGTGATCAGAGCCGATAGTTCCTTTAGAGATAGATCTTTTAGTGATAGATCCCTTAGATTGAGATAGTCAGAACTGATAGATCTTTTAGACTGACTTAAATTGAGATAGAAGAGAATGAGCGGGGTAGATGAATTTCTTTCCTTGCATGTGTGTGCTAGCATGAGATTGATTATGATGTTGATTTACATTGTGATGCTAGCATGAGACTATGTGTTACTGCTTAAAGATACATGTTACCTGATTTTTTGATTTAAATTGGTATTATGTATCACTGAATATGAATCAGATCAGATTCATGACCAGCAGTAAGATGGTCAGGAAAAGATTTGAAACAGATTTGCGGTATGGGATTACTGATGTTTTTGGTATTCAGATATAGCTCCCCGCAGAATTTCAGAAAAAGGCAGTACGTCATATTATCAGATAGATAGAACAGAATCTCAGATAGATGTGGCAGAGATTCAGATGGGAACACAGTTACAGAGGTTTCAGTCGTTCCAACCGCCAGTTCTGAAGGGAATTGAGACGTCAGTAGATTGTGAGAAGTGGCTTTAGGAAACAGAAATCTTATTCGAATTCCTGAATTTCACAGATGAGTGTAGAATTAGGCTTGTTGAGAACCAGCTGCATGAGACTACTAGAAGATGGTGGTTACTCACCAAAGGAGCCTTAGAGCAGAACCGTGCAGTGATTACATGGAAGATTTTCAAGGTTGAGTTCTATCAAAGATTCTTCCCTGTATCTTATAAGGAGAACAGAAGTGCAGAATTCGCAAACTTGAGCCAAGGCCAGATGAGTATTGATGAATACTTGGCACAGTTCTTCACACTTCTACGTTTTGCTCCTCTTGTGGCTAGGAATGATGATGCGATATCTAGTCAGTTCATTCAAGGATTGAATTCAGAAATACGTACGTTGGTGAACGTGAAGCAATCGAGTAATTTTGCTGATACCTTGAATAGAGCTAAAAGAGCAGAAACAATTTTGATGGGACAACTGGGAGCACCCTATGATCCTCAACACCTGCCTGCTAGAGTTGAGATTGGCAGTAGCAGTGGTAAACAGAAAGAACCATTGAAAATTAAAAAGAAACCGTTCAAGAAGTTAGGAAGTGGTTCTTCGAGTTCCAGTGGTTCAAGTCCGCGTTATATTGGTGTTAGAGTAGGTGCACGTCGAGCCAAGTGTTGGCCGACTGTTCACAATGAAACTCTTTGTATAAACGATCTTTATTTTAATAATATTTCAATTTATTAATTTGGCGCATCTTTATCTTTATACCCATGCTTGTTGCATAGATAAAGTCCTTGAATATACAAATAGTAGAAAGAATATGAGATGCTCATATGATGAGTATCATGAAACTCATATTTGGAATACTGTATATTCTAAACCGTTCCTAATCGATTCAGCCGCCACTAAGAAGGATAAAGGCCGCTCGAGTTAGAGACTAGTATCTGCGATGTGAGTACCATGTTTCATTGGTAGGGGACATTGTGATGTCCGAGCATGCAGATAGGTGCTCCTGGTAGAGTGCACTGAACAACCCTCTAGAAAGGACTTTCCAAGTGGTTCTCACTTATCGAGTGGAAAAGTCCTAGTTTATGGTTGTACACCATTAGTCCTTATGACCCGGGACAACATTGAGACTCTATATGCTAGCGTTTCACTTTGACTTGTTTACCGACTCTTATGGGGTCATCAGGTGGCAAGGCTGGGTGTTACGGCGAAACATATAGGAGTCGATGCATTGTAGCCGGGGATTCACCGCTTACCTACGGGTATGGATATCCTATGTGTTTTTCATGTATGTGTGGGTTGAAATCTCTGATCAGAGTATGGTGGTAATTATGAAAGGGGTTTCATAGATTACACCATCGATGCAACCACGACATGACACATAGTATCGATTCATTGACAACTCTCGGTAGACCAATAGTTGTCGAATCGGTCGGGATATATGAGTTGAAGGGACCGTACTGTACGCTAACCATAATTGAATGGTTCTTGCAGGCACTATCATGTGATACCTAGGGAATCACGTAAGCGATGCTGCTAGGCGTTTAACGTGATTGGTTGGGTACTATCAGACTTGAGTTCTGACGTTCTTACTATCAAGGAGTTGATAAGTAAGAATGGAGCAATTGGGGTATGCTCGAATAAGGACATGTTTAGTCCGAATCACATAGAGATGTGAACCCACGGCTAGTTGTATCAATGAACCATTGAGGGCCACACAAGTACTTGCTTGGTAAATCCCGATGAGAAGTAAAATAGTTCAATGTGTTGAACGGCTTATAAATGTGTTTATAAGCGTTAAGAAAAATAGAAGTATGACTTCTAAGAGAGAAATATAAATTTTAATTTATGGAAGTGTTCCTAAGATTAAAATTTGGCCAAGTGAATAATGTAGTTGAAAATTGTGATTTTCATAAACATTATTGGAGACTAAATTAAATTAATTCAAGTGTTGAATTAATTAAACACTAGTGGACCTAGTAGAGTCCAAATAATTAAAAATAATTCAAGTGTTGAATTAATAATATTGAGCCTTGTAGAGCTCAATTAAAATAATTATTTAACTAGTGGGACTTGAATAAATTCAAGTAGTATTTAATTAATCTCAAAAATGTTTGAGATAATTAAAATTTAGTCTATGGTTTTTAATGTGTTAAAAACCATATAATATATGTGAGACATGCTAGGGTTTGCATGCTTGGGAGGTGAAGAGGTGTGGAATATTTTTGATTAAAAAATTGCAAAGGCATGCAACTTTTCTCCCAACTTTTCCCACACCCAAGACTAGACTTCACTACTCACTCTTCCCTCCTCACTTGGCCGAAACTTCAAGGCTTTTCTCTCCATATTTTTCTCTCATCTTGTGTTCTTCATTTTCTTGGAGAATACTCACTTCTTTTTGATAAATCTTCAAATATTTCTAGTGCAATATTTGAAGGGGTTTACAAAGCTAAGTGGTGGGCCTAATTCTTGGAGGATTGGAGGTGGAAGCTTGTAGATTTTTCAACCAAGAAGAGCTAAAGTATTTATACTTTAGTTGGTGCCATTCATCAACTCTAAGGGGTTGATAGGTAAATCACTTGAACACCCTATGTATGTATTATGGTGTTTGAATGTAAATATTGCACAAATAAGGGGTGGCCGAAATTTTGCTCTAAAACTTAAAATTTTTGCTTCCGTTGCGTTTCCGGCCACCGTAACCGGTCCGCTTTCAAGTGGTATCCGAGCTAAGGTTACGTTTTTGTGTGATATTTGCATAATATTGTGTTGAGATCGATTTCTAACCGCTTGAGAATTTTTGTGCATAGAATATGCAAGGACCGAAATTTTGAAACAACAAAAAAAAAAAAAAAAATAATTTTTCGGGGCTGCCCGAAAATTTCGGGCAGTCGAGGGGCAGCCCCCGAAACTTCCAGTTTTTAAATAAAAAAAAAAATTTTTGTTGCCGGAATCCGGCGACGGAGCTCCGGCGACGGCGATGACGACTAGGGTTTCCAAAAGTGTTTTGGTGAATCTTAGTGTCATGGGCCTTGAGATGTTGGGCCATTGGATGGACAACATAATTTGTGAAATTTAAATGGGCCAAAATATTTTGGTGAAAAATGTCTTTTGGGCCCTTAAGTTTAAATTTACAATTGTTGCACATATTTTCTCATAAAATAAATAATTGAAGTAGGACTTTAATTATTTATAGTAAATTGTGATTTACAAGAAATTCGATTATAAATAAATTAATTTGAAAGTACACAAAGGTGTTTGTATACTTTGTTGATTTAATTTATAATTGTGGCGGTTAGTGATTGGATCAAGATATATAATATTGGATCAATTAATTATAGTGATAATTGATTGATGGTGTATGATATGTGATATTATGCATGAAGGATGATCAAAAGCCCAAGCCCAATTTGCTAGGTGTATGCTAGGATATTTGTGTTGTATGATTGTAATAATTATCAATTTATAAAGTGGGCTTGGTTTATGGCCCGTTCCCACCCCCCATGAGATGTATCCCTATGTGCCATGGATATTTAAATGTAAATATTAGAATAGTGGAAGATCAAGATTGGAAGATGGTGGCCTTGGTGATTATGAAGATCGAAGACATGTAATATTGGATGCTAATGTAATAATTTAGTTGCATTGCATCCCTGCATTTACCCTAGGATTGGACCTAGGCCCGTGTTTGGCTCACACGGGCCATTAGTTTTGGGGCGATTGATCATCCTTGTACTGTTTTCTATTTATAATATATGCATGATATGTTATAAATAATGAGTATGTGCGTTATTATTATTATAATAACAAAGTTGCATGAATCCGGCAAACATACGATCAAACATGGCGAGCTTTTAAAATAAAATTAATGATGAGACCTTTCAAAATTAAAAACCCTCATTTTGAATAAGATTCAAAATTAATATCAAGTCCGAAAAGGGGAATTATAAATTTGTTTATAATTTCCTTGTCTTCCATCGACAATGGATGCATGATGAACGCTACCCGTACTCGGGGCTCGGCTCATATTATTGAGGGGGCCCTGGGTGCCGGAAAGCTGTGACATCCATTGACATGGTGATGTGAACTACGTGGAACTCCCATGATTTCGGCTCATATTATTGAGGGAACTCATGGCGACCGTCCATTAAGGTTCAATATCGATGGGTTAGGCTTGACACGTAAAGATGAACGACGTCATATTATTGGGTCCTAATCAAACGTGAGACAAAAGAATACGTAGAGGGTTGCATGGCGATGCAATTGGAAACTACCTTTTAGGAGTTGTGATGGCCGATATTATTCGGGATCACAATTCGCTAATTGGACCTTACGTACCTACTGAGGAAAGTGTTTCCCGTTTTCACTAGAGGGTAGTGAAAATGTCAAAACAGTGGGAGCGATTATTTATAAAGTAAAAGTCCAAACTTTATTTCTTATTAAATATTTTAAAATAGTCATTAACATTTATCTGTTTTACTTTTCAGTACAAATCTTTGACAATGTCATCAATTCGCAACCCGTTTTCCGTAATTCTCGAAAAACACATTCTAACCGGACCAAACTATATCACTTGGCTAAGAAATTTAAAGATTGTCCTAAACTCGGAGAAGATCGCGTATACACTGACTGAGGCGCCCCCTGCTGAGGCTCCTATAGGCTGCACTCCTGAGGAATTGCAGACCTACAAGGAATGGTGTGACCATGACTTGAAGGCGAAGTGTTATATGCAGGCTTCAATGAACGATGAGCTGCAAAGGCGATTCGAGGATGCAAAGAATGCTGCTGACATTCATATGCACCTCAAGGAGCTCTTCGGAGAGCAGACTCGGCCTTTGAGGCATGCCACAGTAAAGGAGCTCATCACTTTACGCATGCGAGATGGGACTTCGGTCCATGAGCATGGCCTAAAGTTGATTGGGCTCGTGGACAAGCTCGTAGGCATGGATTTGGTGTTGCCTTCGGAGTTGACCACTGATGTGTTGCTGCTATCGCTGCCTAGCTCTTTCGATCCTTTCGTTGTGAACTTAAATATGAACAAGCTCGAGCCCAGCCTTGAAGAGTTGGTGAACATGCTTGTGACCTTTGAGTCCACAATCAAAAAGGAGAAGCAGGTTCTTTATGTGGGCTCTTCATCTGGCACGAAGACCGGTCCACCTGGGAAGGGAAAGAAGCGTTCTTTCCAGCGTACCAAGAAGAGCGTGCCCTTGAAGAGGCAGAGTCCGAGTCCCGTTGTGGCAGCCGCGCCAGTGAAGGCTGAAAAGACTGTTGACATCTGTCACCACTGCAAGAAGCCTGGACATTGGAGGCGTAACTGCAGGGAATATCTTGCGCAGAAGGGTTCTGGCAAAGGTATGTTCTTTATTGAAGTAAATATCTCGATTAACTCTACTTCTTGGGTATTGGATACCGGCTGTGGCTCACATCTCTGTAATGACTTGCAGGCGATGGGAAGAAGTAGGAGGCTCCGAGAGGGTGAGACCTTCTTAAGGATGGGCAATGGAGCAAGAGTTGCTGCCAAAGCCGTAGGAGATATTTGTTTAATTTTGAACAATGATTTTAAGTTTGTATTAAGAGATGTTTTGTTCGTACCAGACTTGATTAAAAACATTATTTCCATTCCTATGCTTGATATTGATGGATATTCTTGTTTATTTGGCAAAGGTGTTTGCAATATTTACAAGAATGAATGTTTAGTTGGTACCGGTGAACTTGAAAACAATCTCTACACCTTAAAATTAAAAGATATTCCACTTAACATTGTCCAAACGATAACAACGACAAATAAGCGCAAACAAGATACTCTTAATTCGGCACAATTATGGCATGCTCGATTAGGTCATATATCCCTAAGAAGGATGAACAAGTTAGTGGGAGTTGGCATGTTTGATATGTCCGATATTAATGCTCTCACGACTTGTGAATCCTGTCTAAAAGGAAAGATGACCAAAATTCCCTTTAAGGGCCATGCGGAGCGAGCCAAAGGGTTATTGGATTTGATCCATACCGATGTGTGCGGTCCGCTTAGCATCACCACTAAGCATGGACATGCCTACTTCATCACCTTTACCGATGACCATTCGAGGTATGGGTATGTGTATTTGATGAAATACAAGTCTGAAGCCTTTGAAAGGTTCAAAGAATTCAGAAGTGAAGTAGAGAAGCAATTGGGACGAAGCATCAAGACACTTCGATCGGATCGAGGTGGTGAGTACTTGAGTGCCGAGTTCCAAGAGTATCTTAAAGAGAATGGGATTCTCTCGCAGTGGACTCCGCCCGCTACACCACAGTTAAATGGTGTTTCGGAGCGTCGTAACCGGACTTTGATGGACATGGTTCGGTCTATGATGGGGTTCACGGAGTTGCCGCCATCCTTTTGGGGATATGCGCTTGAAACAGCGGCACTGTTGTTGAACAATGTCCATACAAAGGCAGTTGACAAGACTCCATATGAGATATGGATGGGTAAGCCTCCCAAGTATTCTTATCTTAGAATATGGGGGTGTCCTGCTTATGTGAAGCAGACAGTGGGAGATAAATTGGATAGTCGATCCATTTTATGCTACTTTGTGGGATATCCAAGGAATTCAATTGGATATTACTTCTATCATCCCCAAGAAGCAAAGGTGTTTGTTTCTAGGAACGCAACCTTTTTGGAAAAGGAATTTCTATTAGATAGAAAAGGCGAGATGATAGAACTCGAAGAGGTTCGAGAGACACCCACAGTTGTAGAACCCACACCCGAGAAGCCAAGTGAGGAGATACAAGCTCCTAGAAGAACCGAGAGAGTTTCGAGACCACCTGTGAGGTATGGTCTGCTTCTTGAAGAGGGCCATGATGAGCCTAACCTTGGATGTGATCCAAGGACTTTCAAGGAAGCGTTATCGGATGCCGATTCATCCAAGTGGCTTGAAGCAATGGAATCTGAGATGAATTCCATGCATTCGAACCAAGTGTGGAATCTCGTGGATCCACCTGAGGGAATTGTTCCCATAGGGTGTAAATGGATTTACAAGAGGAAACTTGGGGCGGATGGGAAGGTATTGACCTTCAAGGCGTGATTGGTAGCAAAAGGGTATACTCAAAGGCAAGGTGTTGACTATGAGGAAACCTTTTCTCCAGTTGCGATGTTCAAGTCCATTAGGATATTGCTAGCCATAGCTGCATGGTATGACTATGAGATATGGCAGATGGATGTTAAGACAGCCTTCCTTAATGGAGATATTAAGGAAGAAATTTACATGTCTCAACCTGAGGGTTTCACATCTATCGGAAGTGAGCATATGGTATGCAAACTTCAAAGATCTATTTATGGTCTTAAGCAGGCATCGAGGAGTTGGAACCTCATATTCGATAGTACAATCAAAGAGTTTGGTTTTACTAAGAATCCTGAGGAACCCTGTGTGTATAAGAAGGTCAGTGGGAGTGCTGTGACATTCCTAGTTCTTTATGTTGATGACATTCTACTCATTGGGAATGATGTAGGAATGTTACAATCAACTAAGATATGGTTAGCAAGTAAGTTCTCAATGCAGGACTTGGGTGAAGCATCTTTTGTATTGGGAATACAGATCTATAGAGATAGATCAAAAAGATTGCTTGGTCTCACCCAGTCCACATACATTGATACCATCGTGAAGCGGTTCTCGATGGATGAGTCCAAGAGAGGACATCTACCAATGTGTCATGGCGTGTCCCTATCCAAGTCTATGTCTCCCAAGACTGATGCAGAGATAGCGGCGATGACACGAATTCCGTATGCTTCAGCCATTGGTAGTATCATGTATGGGATGATATCTACACGTCCTGACGTGGCATTTGCACTAAGTGTAGTGAGTAGATATCAATCCAACCCCGGTCTTCCACACTGGAAAGCTGTGAAAGACATCCTCAAGTATTTGAGAAGGACCAATAAGTTGTTCTTGGTCTATGGGGGTGGAGAACTGAAATTGGAAGGCTATACCGACTCTAGCTTCCAAAGCGATGTTGATGACTCGAAGTCAACCTCCGGATTCATATTCATGCTCAATGGTGGTGCTGTCTCTTGGAAGAGTTCCAAGCAAGACAGTACTGCGGATTCCACCACTGAGGCAGAATACATTGCTGCATCGGCTGCAGCAAAGGAGGCTGTTTGGATTAGGAATTTCGTCCAAGAGTTGGGCGTCATTCCAAGTGGAGTTGCTCCTATCCCGGTGATGTGCGACAACACGGGAGCCATAGCTCAGGCGAAGGAGCCAAGGTCTCATCAGAAGTCCAAACACGTACTGAGAAAGTACCACATCCTCAGAGAGATCGTGGAAAGAGGAGATGTCACGATTGACAAAGTCGGCTCCGCAGATAATGTTGCTGATCCACTAACTAAGCCTTTACCAGGACCATCATTCGAGAAGCATCGCGAATCAATGGGTCTAAAGCATATAGGTAGTTGGCTCTAGTGCAAGTGGGAGATTGTTAGAGTAGGTGCACGTCGAGCCAAGTGTTGGCCGACTGTTCACAATGAAACTCTTTGTATAAACGATCTTTATTTTAATAATATTTCAATTTATTAATTTGGCGCATCTTTATCTTTATACCCATGCTTGTTGCATAGATAAAGTCCTTGAATATACAAATAGTAGAAAGAATATGAGATGCTCATATGATGAGTATCATGAAACTCATATTTGGAATACTGTATATTCTAAACCGTTCCTAATCGATTCAGCCGCCACTAAGAAGGATAAAAGCCGCTCGAGTTAGAGACTAGTATCTGCGATGTGAGTACCATGTTTCATTGGTAGGGGACATTGTGATGTCCGAGCATGCAGATAGGTGCTCCTGGTAGAGTGCACTGAACAACCCTCTAGAAAGGACTTTCCAAGTGGTTCTCACTTATCGAGTGGAAAAGTCCTAGTTTATGGTTGTACACCATTAGTCCTTATGACCCGGGACAACATTGAGACTCTATATGCTAGCGTTTCACTTTGACTTGTTTACCGACTCTTATGGGGTCATCAGGTGGCAAGGTTGGGTGTTACGGCGAAACATATAGGAGTCGATGCATTGTAGCCGGGGATTCACCGCTTACCTACGGGTATGGATATCCTATGTGTTTTTCATGTATGTGTGGGTTGAAATCTCTGATCAGAGTATGGTGGTAATTATGAAAGGGGTTTCATAGATTACACCATCGATGCAACCACGACATGACACATAGTATCGATTCATTGACAACTCTCGATAGACCAATAGTTGTCGAATCGGTCGGGATATATGAGTTGAAGGGACCGTACTGTACGCTAACCATAATTGAATGGTTCTTGCAGGCACTATCATGTGATACCTAGGGAATCACGTAAGCGATGCTGCTAGGCGTTTAACGTGATTGGTTGGGTACTATCAGACTTGAGTTCTGACGTTCTTACTATCAAGGAGTTGATAAGTAAGAATGGAGCAATTGGGGTATGCTCGAATAAGGACATGTTTAGTCCGAATCACATAGAGATGTGAACCCACGGCTAGTTGTATCAATGAACCATTGAGGGCCACACAAGTACTTGCTTGGTAAATCCCGATGAGAAGTAAAATAGTTCAATGTGTTGAACGGCTTATAAATGTGTTTATAAGCGTTAAGAAAAATAGAAGTATGACTTCTAAGAGAGAAATATAAATTTTAATTTATGGAAGTATTCCTAAGATTAAAATTTGGCCAAGTGAATAATGTAGTTGAAAATTGTGATTTTCATAAACATTATTGGAGACTAAATTAAATTAATTCAAGTGTTGAATTAATTAAACACTAGTGGACCTAGTAGAGTCCAAATAATTAAAAATAATTCAAGTGTTGAATTAATAATATTGAGTCTTGTAGAGCTCAATTAAAATAATTATTTAACTAGTGGGACTTGAATAAATTCAAGTAGTATTTAATTAATCTCAAAAATGTTTGAGATAATTAAAATTTAGTCTATGGTTTTTAATGTGTTAAAAACCATATAATATATGTGAGACATGCTAGGGTTTGCATGCTTGGGAGGTGAAGAGGTGTGGAATATTTTTGATTAAAAAATTGCAAAGGCATGCAACTTTTCTCCCAACTTTTCCCACACCCAAGACTAGACTTCACTACTCACTCTTCCCTCCTCACTTGGCCGAAACTTCAAGGCTTTTCTCTCCATATTTTTCTCTCATCTTGTGTTCTTCATTTTCTTGGAGAATACTCACTTCTTTTTGATAAATCTTCAAATATTTCTAGTGCAATATTTGAAGGGGTTTACAAAGCTAAGTGGTGGGCCTAATTCTTGGAGGATTGGAGGTGGAAGCTTGTAGATTTTTCAACCAAGAAGAGCTAAAGTATTTATACTTTAGTTGGTGCCATTCATCAACTCTAAGGGGTTGATAGGTAAATCACTTGAACACCCTATGTATGTATTATGGTGTTTGAATGTAAATATTGCACAAATAAGGGGTGGCCGAAATTTTGCTCTAAAACTTAAAATTTTTGCTTCCGTTGCGTTTCCGGCCACCGTAACCGGTCCGCTTTCAATTGGGGTATATTGCAGGACTTGTGGAGGGAGACACTCCACAAAACAATGTCAGGGAGTGCTTGGTAAGTGCAATATCTGTAAGCAGACGGGACACTTTGCTAAAGTTTGTCCGCAGAGACATTTTCGAAGATCTTAAAGAGCAGAGTCAGTTGTGATAATGACAGAAGAAGAGACCCAGAATTCACAACAGGTACTATTCTTTATGATTATATTGCATATGTATTGACATGTACTAATGCATTCGTTATGAGTATCTGTGATTGAGTAGCATGGTGATATGCTGTTTCTATTGGGTCTGTGTATACTGTAATATTGATTCCTTGATTGTGGAGGAATGTGTTGATAGCAGAGATTTCTGTGACATATTAGCTACTACAGTTAGATAAGAATGAAATGGGGACCAGATTATGATGTACTTGTGTTATATGATTTTGATTTCATTATTGACATATATATGCTAAACAAGTACAGAAATATCGTAGAATGTGTTCCAGAAGGGTAAGATTAAGACCAGATATAGATGATAAATGAGGATTCTAGATCCAGAAGTCCTTAGATCTTTGTACTGTTTATGACTCGATTAGTACAGAAAGGAACAGATAGCATTCTTATGTATTCAGTAGATCCACTGAAATCGAGTCTAGCAGTAACCGATGTGCTAGTAATCTAATAGTTGACTGGTATTGGCCTAGATAGGATGTCAGATGTGTGTTATATCAGAATGAATTGAAAGAATTGACAGATTAAAGTATGGGCTAAAGAATCCAGTTGATTACGTATTTCTCTTGAAGACATTTCAGTTCTGTTTCTAGATTGTCAGATTATGTGTTCAGGGGTATTCTGAAGAATTATGCTTGTTATCTTTATGATTATTGTATACAGAAATGTGTCAAGTATGGATCCGAATGCAATTATTGATACAGGTTTTCATTCAGAATATGCGGTATCAGAAATGTCAGCATTAGCAGATGTCAGACATGTCAGAAATTTATTATCTGCAGACTATCTTATTCGCTTATCGCTTTATATCTGCTGAGTATTGTTATTGTTCTAAATCAGTATTTGAGACATCTTATATTGTTTGGGAGCATACTCTATTTGCAGATAAGATATAGCAGTTGATCTGGGCAGTGTGTAGATTTATCAGTCAGTCAAAATTAACAGTTGCCAGAACTTGCTGTTTTATGAGTTTTCTTAAACTCACTAGATTGTATAGGTTGTTTTTATTTCGAATCTGATTTGATATTACTGTTGTTTGAGTCAGTGTTTGATACAGATTCGTGTAAACAGTTCAGAAAGGTGATCAGACTATTCAGAATTGTATTTTGAAAAGATAATCAGAACAGAGTAACGCCTACAGTAACAGATATGTGATTTGGTGTTTGTATCAGATTGATTCTATTGTGGTATCAGAATGTTTCAGAATTTTATAACAGAATTGATATCTACAGTCAGAGCTGAATATCAGGTAGGTATTTCTTCTTTATATTTGTTACGAACTGATTGTTTATACAGCATAGTTCGAATCTGAACTTACAGATAGTGTCAGAAATGCGCCGTAATGGGTTCAGTTTTCATTCAGATGATTGTGAATGTATTATATTCGAACAGATAGTGATAATATAGACAGATTTGATCAGTTGTAACAGAATTTGTACAGAAATATTGGCAGAATGGTACTGATATGTCTGAATTGCTAACAGAAAAAGACAGAAAGAGAGACATCAGAAGATTCTTACAGAACTTGTATATTTCTGAATAGAAATGGGAATACATTTCTAGGGCTTTTGTAATGATATTACAGCCATTTTATCCAGATTTGGGATATGATGTGATTATGATTGATAGATTATTCAATCTATATCTATTAGTTTGTATCAGATGATGTACAAACAGAACTAAATGACATAGATCGATGTCAAAGAAATAATCAGATGGATTAGAATATTGAATTAGATGATATCAGATTATGATTTTAATTGAGATGATATTGATTGAGTTTGTACTTGTGATAGAAGATATCATAAGCTTTCTTTGACAGATTTTGTTCACAGATTGACAGGTAGTCAGAGTGTATTATTCAGATTCTGACAGATATTGGTAGAGCTTTAGTACTGGATGTTTGTACTAGTTGTTATGATCTATTGTCACTGTTTGAGGTACTGTATGACAATAGTTATCAAGATAGTTCAGAATAGATAGATTTAGGAAACCAATGTCAGATGATGAAAATTGGTATTGGAAATCAAAGATAGAATACGTCTTTGATTGGAAGAAACAGATAGGATAACAACTACAGGTGGTATTGATTTG
The DNA here is from genome assembly GCF_022965805.1 of Primulina eburnea. Lineage (NCBI taxonomy): Eukaryota > Viridiplantae > Streptophyta > Magnoliopsida > Lamiales > Gesneriaceae > Primulina > Primulina eburnea. The sequence goes on along the minus strand of NC_133105.1, from coordinate 33,783,491 downwards.
TTATGGATTGCAGAGTAGCATATACGGATGTTGTATAGCCAGTGTTATCCGACCGAGTTACTTGGTGAATTCTGATTTCAGATTAGAATCAGAGACATATTAAAGAAAGATACCTCAGAATGATGTTAGTGCGACGAGTTTGGATGTTAAACTCTGTTACACATTTCTTTGGTTAAACTTGAATTGATTGTTGGTGAGTTCGAGGACGAACTCAGATCTAAGAGGGGGAGAAATGTAATGCCCGAGAATTTAATTACCGTAATCTGAAATGATTTGGATATGATTACTGTAAATTGAGATTAATCTGAAATGATTTATAGAATTAATCGAGATGATTATAGACGGAACGGATCGGACTAGGACACATGATAAAGGTGTGAAATGTGTGTGCAAGAAGTGAGAGGGCGCACATGCGCGTGGAGGTGCGCGAGTCTTGCGCGAGATTGGCAGAACCTTTCGCGCACATGCGCTGATGAAGTCGCGCACATGCGCGGAGGTGGCCGATGCATGCGCGCACATGCGCGGACGGACTGCGCACATATGCGCGTAGCGTCCAGAGCCATGGGCGCATATGCGCGGAAAAGTGTTGCGTATATGCGCGCGGCATGCAACACAAAATTATGCCACTTGGTCTTTTGAAGGCTACGTGTATATATATATATATATATATATTTATATATATATATATATATATATATATATATATATATATATATATATATATATATATATATATATACAGCATACAAATCGAATTCAGAACGAAAGAAAGGAGAAGAAATCGGTTTTGAGGGAAAAAGCTTTGTTTTTTTTTCTTAGAAATTGATTTGTGAGCAAACCGTCTATCTGAATTGAAATCTGACTTCGGTACCGTGTTTGTATCAACACAGGCTACAACTGGACGTAAGTTTTATTACGTTTAGACAAGATTTGATTTTATGATGTTGTTAGAATTGAATATGATTCAGATATGGTGTTTCTACTACCGTAGATATTATAGAATGGAAGTCAGATTTAGAAACAGACTGTTTATTGAATTATTATGATTTTTAGAAATGAATTGACTGAGATTTAATATCAGAATTGTGTTATTACTGATTCAGAGTGTACAGATATTGATATTATAGATTGTACTGAGATTGATTATGAATTCTGGTATTATATTTGTGATATTGAGACTGACGGGGTTACGAGACAGTATTGTTATGCCGTCAAGATATAAGTTTAATTAGATTGATCATATTCAGATATGATTTAGATTATATCCTGATGTTGTTCATATGAACCAGATGGTATTTTGTTCAGATATTGATCAGATTATGTACTGAGATCGGATATGGGCAGACCGGACTTCGAGACTTCGTCTTCCTCAGACGGCGAAGATAAAGGTATAATTCATGTGATATTCGGGAAGAACAACTCAATTGAGATCGCGTTGAGTTGCCCACTAAATCACATAATATACTCTTGTTATGTTTTTATATGAATATGGTTGTTTATAGATTTGTTTATAGAACTGGTATACAGATCTTGCTATGCTTTGTTTACAGATCATGTGGCATTGCATCAGAATGATTATGCTCGTTTACGGATTTTGTATTCATGCATTAAAATAGGACAGTCTGGAGATCAGGCAGACTTCTAGATGTTCGGCGATATCTCAGCCTAGGGGAAGATCACCGCCCCTTTGTAGACGTGGATACAGATCAGGCCGAAATCTAGGAATAAGACGTACAGCACCTCGATTGGTAGGGTAGGTGACAGCCAGTGACGTCTTATTCACAACGGGATCCCTAGAGTTATAGATCGAGTCAAGTCTAGACATGAATTGATTAGAACTGCATACTTATATGGATGTGGCTCCTAGATCATGGGACCCCTCCTTACTGGTTTCAGTTGGGTTAGCATGTTTTATGATTAAGAGTGTTTATATGCATGTTATCTGATTTGAGTTGCATGCTTATTTGATTTATTTCATAGATTATGAAATAGATTGTTTCTATACATGATAGCATGTTTTATAAATTAGTTTGTTTATATACATGCTTACCATGTTTTATACTGGGATTTATTCTCACCGGAGTTATCCGGCTGTTGTCTTGTTTTGTATGTGTGCATGACAACAGGTGGGGCTGGATCAGGGTCGAGATGACGATGAGAGAAGACGAGTTAGCGTGGTGATTCCGGACTTGTAGCAGATTTGGTTTATTACTTGAATTTAGTAGTTGAACCTTAGACTTAGGTTGTACAGTATTGTACTTTTCTACTGAACTGTAGTTGTTATACAGAAATGTATATACTAAGTAGATGCCATTACCTTCCGCAGTTACATTTTAAAAAGAAAAATTTTTAGACCCTGTTTTATCTTAATTGATAATTAAATCCCAAAGAAGATTAATAAGACAGATCAGCGTCCGGGTCCCCACAGAAACTCCTTCCATTTGCAAGAAAATTTTAAATTCCGCTGTATTTTAATTGTAACGGGTCAAGGTGTCACATTTAGTGGTATCAGAGCACCGTTATTCGGACCAATGCATATGACTTCGTCTACTTTCAACTGTCCGGGTATGTTTTCTTTGCATATATCCATTGTTATCTATTGATTAGTTTTTTGTGAGCACATTGTAGAGTATGCCTCCTAAGAGGAAACCGTAGAGGGTGAGGATAGTTCTTCCTCTAGAGTTGTCGACGAGTTCAGCAAGTTGCTTAAGGAGCAGGCCAAAGTTCATAGCGAGCAGAGTCAGCAGCTGCTTCGATTGCAAGGAACAGGACAGGGTAGAGGCCAAGTGAGAGGCCAAGTAGCTCAGGCAGTTGGCATTGATGCCGTCTTTTCTGCTTCAAGAGAATGGATCCACCGGAATTCGCAGGTAGCACTGATCCTTTAGTTGCAGTGGAGTGGATCAAGGCTCTAGAGGCGATCTTCGATCATCTCCAGTACGAAGATAAAGACAGGATCAGTTGTGCAGTATTTATATTGGTAAAGGCTGCACGTATCTGGTGGAATGTGACCAAGGTTGGTGTTGATCTACCGGCTTTGAAGTGGTCAGAGTTCACCGATCTTTTCTATGACAAGTACTTTTCCGACGCCCTTCGAGCTAGGAAGGTTACGGAGTTTCTGGAACTTCGTCAGGGGAGCATGAACGTTGACGAGTACATTCTCAAGTTCGAGGAGGGTTGCCTATTTGCTCCGTATATTGCTTCGAACGACAAGGACAAAGGCGCTCACTTCATTCGAGGCCTTCGTGCAGAGATCAGGAGGGATATTAACATGTCCAAGGCCGTGACTTTCAAAGAGATCGTGTCGAAGGCGTTGTTGGCCGAACAAGACGAGAAGGATATTACCAGAGAGAGGCAGGAGAGGCATCCAGCTATTGCTCAGAGAGGCCAGGGCTCGAATCAGAGAGGCAAGGATGGTTTCAAAGGGAAGGGCAAGATGGAGTCGAGTCCTAGACCGCCGTCAGTTCCAGTCGATTCTGAGAAGCCGCTGTGTTCTAAATGCAGCAGACATCATAGAGGAGAGTGCAGATTTGGCACTCATTCTTGTTACCGTTGTGGCACGGCAGGCCACATTGCTAAAGATTGTCCTAGAGGAGCGAGCAAGGATAAGGTGCAGGGTCGCATCTTTTCGATGACTAAGGAAGGTATAAACCACGATTCTTCTGTGATCTCTAGCACTATTTTAATTTCAGGCAGAGTAGCTACGACTTTGATTGATACTGGTGCTACTCATTCTTTTATGTCTGAATTGTTTTTGAGATCTTTGGGTATAGTTCCTTCTGTTCTTCCTCTCCAGTTCAATGTTGTTTTGCCTTCGGGGGACGTTTTGTGCCCGACGTCTATTGTTTTTGCATGCCCTGTTCGTATTGAGGAGCGAGTTATTTTTGCTGATTTGATTGTTATCCCGATGGTTGCCTTTGATGTTATTCTTGGCAAGGATTGGCTTTCGACTTATCGTGCAGTGATTGATTGCGTTGCTAAGACGGTGACCTTTGCAGATGATAGCATTAAGGGAGGAGTTCTCGCCAGTGTAGGTACTTCGCTGGTCCTTCCTTTTATTTCTTGTCTTGAGGCTGAGAAGTTGATGTGTAGAGGTTGTGATGTGTTTCTGGCTTCGATTGAAATGTGGATAGATTGATTAAGTTGAATATTGATGATATTGATGTTGTGAGGGAGTTTGCTGATGTGTTTGAGGATGATGTGCCGGGTTTGCCGCCGGATAGAGATGTTGAGTTTGTTATTGATCTAGCTCCAGGTACGGTTCCTATTTCTAAGGCTCCGTACCGGATGGCCCCTACTGAGATGAAGGAGTTGAAGACGCAGTTGCAGGATCTTTTGGACAAGGGTTTTATTCGTCCGAGTTCTTCGCCTTGGGGAGCTCCGGTTCTGTTTGTCAAGAAGAAAGATGGGTCGTTGCGGCAGTGTATCAACTATAGGGAGCTCAACAAAGAGACGATCAAGAACAAGTATCCATTGCCACGGATAGATGATTTGTTTGATCAGCTTCATGGTGCTACTGTATTTTCGAAGATTGATCTTCGGTCTGGCTATTATCAGTTGAAGGTTAGGGAGTCTGATATCCCTAAGACAGCGTTCCGGACCAGGTACGGTCATTATGAGTTTCTTGTGATGTCTTTTGGTCTGACCAATGCTCCTTCAGTTTTCAGGGATCTGATGAACCGTGTGTTCAAGCCGTTCTTGGATAGCTTCGTCATTGTCTTCATCGACGACATCTTGATCTATTCCAAGACTAGAGAGCTTCATGCAGAGCATCTCAGAGTTGTTCTTCGATTGTTGAGGGAGAAGAGGTTGTTTGCCAAGTTGAAGAAGTGCGAGTTCTGGTTGGAGCAGATTTCTTTTCTAGGCCATGTTGTTTCAGAGGATGGTATTGCTGTTGATCCGTTGAAGATAGAGGCAGTTCAGAAGTGGCCTATTCCTACTACTGTTTCTGACGTACGCAGTTTCCTTGGTTTGGCGGGTTATCATCGTCGCTTTATTTCAGATTTCTCCAAGATTGCCTTGCCATTGACCAATTTGACGAGGAAGACTGTGAAGTTCGAGTGGTCCATTGATTGCCAGAGTGTATTTCAAGAGTTGAAGGATAGATTGACGACAGCTCCTGTTCTTTCATTGCCCATTGGTTCAGAGGATTTCGTTGTGTTTACTGATGCGTCGAAGAAAGGCCTTGGTGCAGTGCTGATGCAGCGAGGTAAGGTTATCGCCTATGCTTCTCGCCAGTTGAAAGACTATGAGAAGAATTATCCGACGCATGATTTAGAGCTAGCAGCTGTGGTTTTCGCCTTGAAGATTTGGAGACATTATTTGTATGGCGAAAAGTGTGAGATCTTCACAGACCACAAGAGTTTGAAGTATTTGTTCTCTCAGAAAGAGCTCAATATGCGGCAGAGGAGGTGGTTAGAGCTTGTCAAAGACTATGATGTGACTATTAGTTACCACTCGGGGAAGGCGAACTTTGTGGCTGATGCTTTGAGCCGTAAGTCGAGTTCTTCTTTGAGTTCTTTGATTCAGAGACCTTTGTTGATGGACTTGCAGAGAGAGGAGATTGATTTGGTAGTTCCGGGGACCATTGCTCGTCTATCAGCGTTGGTCATTCGGGCTACATTGACGGACAGGATCCGTAGAGAGCAAGCTACTGATTTGCAGTTGTTAGAGTTGAGAGCTAGAGCTGAGGAGAGGGGTAACTCAGAGTTTGCGTTGAATGGTGATGGTTTGGTGACTTTCAGAGGCCGTATTTGTGTTCCCGTTGGTGATGATATTCGGCGAGACGTCTTGACAGAGGCTCATACCGCGTCATATTCGATACATCCAGGCAGCACCAAAATGTATCAGGATCTTCGTCGACTTTACTGGTGGCCAGGTATGAAGAAAGATATTGCCTTGTTCATTTCTCAGTGCCTAACTTGTCAGCAGATGAAGATTGAGCACCAGAGACCTGCTGGGACATTGTTGTCATTGCCGATTCCTCAGTGGAAGTGGGAGCATATTACGATGGATTTCGTGACTGGTCTTCCCAGGACGCAGAAGGGTTTCAATTCCATTTGGGTTATTGTCGATCGATTGACCAAGTCAGCGCACTTTCTTCCAGTCAAGACGACGTATTCCATGAACCAGTATGCCGAGGATTACATAGCAGAGATTGTTAGACTTCACGGTGTCCCTGTGTCGATTGTGTCTGATCGTGACCCTAGATTTACCTCAGAGTTTTGGAAGAGTTTGCACAGAGCTATGGGTTCACGGTTAGCTTTCAGTACATCTTATCACCCTCAGAGCGACGGTCAATCAGAGAGAGTCATTCAGATTCTTGAGGATATGCTCAGATGCTTGTACTATCGATTATTCTGGTAGCTGGGATTCTAAGTTGCCTCTTGTTGAGTTCATGTACAATAACAATTACCAAGCGACGATTGGGATGGCACCGTACGAAGCACTTTACGGCAGGAAGTGTAGATCTCCCCTGTATTGAGATGAGGTTGGTGAGAGGAAGATGTTGGGACCAGAGTTGGTCCAACAGACGGCCGATATTGTTGCTGTTATCCGTGAGAGAATGAAGACTGCGCAGTCGAGACAGAAGAGCTATGCAGATGTTCGTCGTAGACCTTTGCAATTTGAGGTTGGCGATCACGTGTTTCTGAAGATAGCACCTCTCAAGGGTGTGATGCGATTTGGCAAGAAGGGTAAGTTGAGCCCGAGGTTTATTGGTCCATTCGAGATATTGAACAGAGTTGAAGATCGAGCCTACAGGTTAGCCCTATCGCCAGATCTTGACAGAGTCCATAATGTTTTTCACGTATCGATGCTCAGGAAGTATATTGCGAATCCTTCCCATGTTCTTCACCACGAGCCATTGGACTTGACGTCGAATTTGACCTACCAAGAGATTCCGGTTCAGATTCTGGACCGCAAAGTTAGAGTTTTGAGAAACAAAGAGATCGGCATCGTTAAAGTTCTTTGGAGGAACCATTTGATCGAAGAGGCTACGTGGGAACCGGAGGATGAGATGAGAGAGAAGTATCCTGAGTTGTTCGTGCAGTGACGTCAATTTCGAGGACGAAATTCCTCTAAGGAGGGGAGATTGTAATAGCCGAGCCTGGTGTATGGTACGGTTTAAGTTTTCGTATGTTATAGATTTATTGATTAAGTTTAAGTCTAGTGGTGATGTTAAGAGTTGTGTTTATGGGCCATAGTATGGTTGGTTATTCTTGTGTTGTGGTGTTGTTGATGTTCGTAGTTGTTAGTTGTTGGCTGTTTCTTTGTTTCAGTGTTTTAGTTTGATTTTAGTTGCCTTAGATTTTGTCTTGGCCGTGGCAGCACCGCACCCGCACTCATGGAGAGGACCGCACCCGCGGTCGTAATTGTTGGATTTTGTGGGTTTTGCCGTGAGTACACCGCACCCGCGGTGATGTTAGACCGCACCCGCGGTGTTTGCAGGACCGCACCCGCGGTCGTATTTTTCAGGGTACCTGTTTGGTTTGTCGAGAGCTTAGCGCACCCGCAGTGCTTGTTGGCAGCGCACCCGCAGTGATGAACAGTAGAAGGTATGGTCGAGATTTTAAGTACCTTTTTGGATGAGTTGACTTCATTTTCACCTTTCCCTTTCCTCTCAATCTCGTTTTTCTCTCTTAGAACAAGGGTTTTCTCCATTTTCTTTCATTTCCTACCTTTGATTCTTGGATTTAGTTGGAGTTGCGAGTTGAGATCGAAGTTCTTGGTTGCTCTAGGAAGCTAAGGTAAGCTTTTGGTTGTATTATTTCTTGGTTTGAGGTGAGAGATGATTTGGGCTTGTTGTTATGTTGGTTTAATGGATTATTTGACTTGGATTCTTGGATATTGAGTTGATGTTGGTGTTATTTATGGATTATTGTTGTAGGTGGTGTACCAAGAGTTAGATTCAAGGTGTTATTTTGGTTCGTAAGTGGAATTTCATCCTTGTGCTTACATGATTATATATGTATTGTGTTTTAAAGGTTTTAATGTGTTATTCCCTTCATTGGTTTTATAATTATGTATTGATTCACTTGTATATCTATTGGAGGCATTGTATGTCCCAATTGTATTGAAAAGGGAATACAAAAGAGTAAGTGATTGCAAAGTGTTGTTTAAATGCCAAGAGAGAGTTTAAATGTTTTATAGATTGATAGATACATAGTCAGAGATTGCATGCAATTAGTTGATCAACGACCATAGGCTTTTATCCCTCAGAGTTATCGATTTATATCGATTGGGATACGAGCACCACAGACAGAGTTACTATTGATATCAATTCATACCAGAGAAAAGAGAAATACCATCTTATTGCTATGCTATTGCTATGATATTTATTTCAGAGTTGATGGTATTTATGTTTTAAAGCTTTGGTTTTCAGAGTATGATATGTTCATTGCTATGTAAGAGTTCCACTTGCTGAGTTTTATACTCATTTCAGTTATTTTCATGTGATGCAGATAAGAGCGACGGACCGGGACATTGACTATGGACAGGGGGTCATATGCATGCCATGTTGGAAGGAAGATTTTCGGACATGATCATAGAAATGATGTTTTGTATTTTGTTATATCATTTGAATGATCATGTATTTATTTTGATGTAAAGATTTTAATGAAATGTATTTTGAAACTCCTTCCATTTGCAAGAAAATTTTAAATTCCTCTGTATTTTAATTGTAACGGGTCAAGGTGTCACACTCTGCGTGACCCAGATCCTGCCCCACCTGTTGTTATGCACACATACAAACTTAACAACAGCCGGAAACTCCGGTGAGAACAAATCCCAGTATAAACATGTATAAATGCATATAATCAAACTAAACATGAAACATGCTATAATGAATGTCATCCATATAAACATGCAATACAATGCGAATCAAACCATGTCTGGACTCGACTCGACTAGAAGCTCTAGGGATCCCGGTGTGAATAAGACGTCAATGGCTGTCACCTACCCTCCCACTCGGGGTGACTGTACGTCTTATTCCTAGACTTCGGTCTGAGCTGTATCAACGACTGCAATAGGAGTCAGGGCTGCTCCTAAGCTGAGATACACCGAACATCTAGATATGTGACAATGGCTGTCAACGACTCTCCTATCTTAAATGCAATGCATATCCATCTGTAAACAAAGCATGCTCATATTCATATCTGAATATCACAATGATTTTATATGCTTGAATACAATTCTATAATCAAAGCATAATCATGTTACAAGATTTGAATATAATTCTATAAACAATTCATAAACATGTTACCAAATATACAACAATTCTAGTATGTGATTTTGGTTGGGAAACTCAAATAATATCTTAATTGAGTTGTGGCTTCCCAAACAAACATGGCTTATACCTTTCTTGTTGTCAAATAAATCGAAGTCTCGAAGTCAGGATACAAACTCTGTCACTCCAAATCTGAAATGGCAATTGTTGATAGATACCATATCAACAAACAACTCACAACAAGTCTTATACAATTCTTAATCAATCTCGGTATAAATCGACGGCATAACGACATAATTCTTCGATACCGTTTAATCCAATTCAACATATATCAACATTGTACAATTCCCAACTCATAATCATCATAATATCTATGTCAAGATCTCAAAATCTGCATAATCTCGTGTCAATATATACTAAAACTCATAACAATTGAGTTCGATATCATTTCTTCGTTCCGGTTTCAAATCCACAATCCTTACAATCATAAGAACATATTTCTTAACTCAAATCATAATTCTCCCAACACCTATGATTCAAAACATGTTGTAATTGAAGGAAACTTACACCCTTTGATAGTCTTTGATGCAAGGAGTTCAAAACTGAAATCGGAACTAAATTCGGGTGGCTAAATCTTAAAATATCTTACCTCAAAACTTAAAGAACTTGAAGAAATTTGAGGGAACTCTCGGTTCAGCTGCTGGAAGTGAGAAAGAAATGAATCAGCACTAATTCATATATATACCTCTGCCATGTGTCAACATAAGAATCAAGGTGGATTTCTCACATCCAGCACCGCGGGTGCGGTCACATTAGCACCGCGGGTGCGCTCATGCTTCGGCATGACTTTTAATTTTTAAAAGTGACGACCGCGGGTGCGGTCTCCTCAGCACCGCGGGTGCGGTCTTTCTACACCGCGGGTGCGGTGATGCTACGAATAAAATGGCCAACTTTCTGTCCATACACCCGGGGTGCGGTGTCTCCTAGCACCGCAGGTGTGGTGTGGTTTCGGCAGCACATTCAAAATTCCATAATTCATGACAGCGGGTGCCACTTTTGTTCTAAGCGCGGGTGCGGCCTCTCACACATGAAATATTTTGTACTTTCATCTTATGACATGCATTCTCATATCCTCGGAGTCGTACATCAATGAAAACTAATAATCTCGAGCCTTACATTTCTCCCCCTCTAAGAAATGATTTCGCCCTCGAAATCGCACATCATTCTATCAATGCAAGCATCAAAATAATAGCATCAAAGTTAGATCAATACTTACATCATTGAAATAACTCGGGGTGTTTCTGTCGCATGTCGGCTTCTGTCTCCCATGTCGCTTCTTCAGCGCCGTGACGACTCCATTAGACTTTCACGAGAGGAATAATCTTCGTTCTAAGCTTCTTTTCCTTCCGATCAAGAATCTGTATCGGTTGTTCAATATAGCTCAATGTCTGATCAAGCTCGGCTTCGTCAGCCTGAATGACATGAGAAATATCTGGCATGTATCTACGCAACATCGATACATGAAAAACGTCATGTATTCCAGATAGAGAAGGAGGAAGAGCAAGTCGATAAGCCCGGTCGCCAATCTTTTCTAAAATCTCGTAAGGACTGATGTATCTAGGAGACAACTTTCCACGTTTGCCAAATCTAACAACGCCTCTGAAAGGAGAAATTTTCAAGAATACTCTGTCTCCCTGTTCAAATACCAACGGTCTACGTCTGATGTTGGCGTATTTCGCTTGCCTATCCTGTGCTGTCTTCATTCTTTTCTGAATGACTTTCACCTTCTCAGTCATGTCACGAATCATATATGGCCCAAGTTCTGGTACCTCTGAGATGTCATCCCAGTATAGCGGAGATCTGCACTTCTTGCCATATAAAGCTTCAAACGGTGCCATCTCAATGCTTGTCTGATAGCTATTATTATAAGAGAATTCGCAAAGAGGTAGGGAATCTTGCCAACTAGTGCCAAAATCTAGCACTACGGATCTCAACATGTCCTCTAACGTCTGGATAGTCCGCTCTGACTGTCCGTCTGTCTGAGGATGATAAGCAGTACTCAGGTGTAATATCGTACCTAAGGCCTGCTGTAAACTGTGCCAGAAGTGTGAAGTGAATCGTGGATCACGATCTGATACGATAGACTTCGGCACACCATGTAATCTGACTACCTCTCGGACATATATCTCCGCCATTTGATCATGTTGATACGTCATTCTGTACGGAATAAAGCAAGCTGATTTGGACAATCTGTCGATAACGACCCAAATCGCATCACAGCCTCTAGATGATCGAGGTAACTTCGTCACGAAATCCATGGAAATGTGATCCCATTTCCATTCTGGAATAGCTAGACTCTGAAGTAACCCTCCAGGTTTCTTCCTCTCGGCCTTCACCTATTGGCAGTTCAAGCATTTAGACACATACGCTGCGATGTTTGACTTCATCTGCTTCCATCAGAACTGTGTCTTCAGATCATTGTACATCTTTCTGCCACCAGGATGGATGCTGAATCGACTACAGTGTGCTTCAGACATAATCTGATGTCTCAAGTCTGAATCATCTGGCACTACGAGACGGTTATTTATGTACAAAACATGCTCACACACCTGATATTCTGACAAATGCCCTGATCTGACCATTTGAATCGATCTTTGCACATTTTGATCTGTTCGTTGAGCTTCTTTAATTCTCATGATCAAGTCTGGCTCAACTTGAATAGCAGCAAGTCGTAGGGCCTCCTATCTGTATCAAATTCTAATCCAAAGAAACAGCAATTTTCAACTAGCTTTGTAACACCTATCGTCGATAAGGATACGGAACAAACCTTTTGACTCAAGGCGTCTGCTACTGCATTAGACTTCCCTGGATAATATTTGATCTCGCAATCAAAATCTTTCAGCAGATCAAGCCATCTACGCTGTCGCATGTTCAACTCCGACTGAGAAAACAAGTATTTTAGGCTTTTATGGTCTGAGTAGATCTCAAATTTCTCACCATAAAGATAATGACGCCAGATCTTTAGTGCAAATACGATAGCCGCCAATTCAAGATCATGAATGGGGTATCGAGTCTCGTGAGTCTTCAACTGTCTTGAGGCATATGCGACCACATGACCTCGCTGCATAAGAACACATCCCAAACCTCTGTGAGAGGCATCACAATATACAACGAAATCACCCGTACCTGAAGGAATCATCAAGACAGGTGCACTGAACAGCCTCTTCTTCAATTCTAGAAAGCTAGACTCACACTCCTCAGACCATAGGAATGGCGCATTCTTCTGTGTCAATTGTGTAATTGGCTTCGCAATACGGGAGAAATCTTGGATGAATCGTCTATAGTATCCTGCTAGACCCATGAAACTGCGTATCTCTGGCACATAAGTCGGTCTCGACCAACTGATCACAGCTTCCACTTTACTCGGATCTACAGAAATACCATCTCCAGATATGATATGTCCCAAAAAGACAACTCGATTCAACCAAAATTCACACTTTGACAATTTGGCATATTATCTCTCATTTCTCAGTGTCTGTAACACAATTCTGAGATGTTCTGCATGCTCATTCCTATTCTTAGAATACACCAGAATGTCATCGATAAAGACAATAACAAAATCATCCAAATACCTCTGAAAGATTTGATTCATCAAGGCCATAAATACCGCCGGAGCATTTGTTAAACCAAAAGGCATGACAATGAATTCGTAATGCCCATATCTGGTTTCAAATGCTGTCTTCGGTATGTCTACATCTCGAACTCGGAGCTGATGATATCCGGATCGCAAATCAATCTTAGAATAAACAGAGGATCCCTGCAACTGGTCAAATAAATTGTGGGGACCCGGGCTCTAACTTTCTCTTTGGGATTCAATGGATCATTAATATAAAAGTGGGTCAAATTTTTCGCTTTTCACACTAAATATAATGTATATATACACAAACATAAAGTCTTTATTTATTTAACAAACATAATATACAAACGTAAGGTACAAACATGTCTTGTTCCATTCTCATTTAACAACTAGTAATTAAATACAGTACATGCCAAAAGTACAACTACTAGTTCTTCTGCTATGCCCGAGATCACCACGCTATGTCCATCTCTCATCCTCTGCGTGACCCAGATCCTGCCCCACCTGTTGTTATGCACACATACAGACATAACAACAGCCGGAAACTCCGGTGAGAACAAATCCCAGTATAAACATGTATACATGCATATAATCAATTAAACATGAAACATGCTATCATGAATGACATCATATGCACATGCAATGCAATGCGAATCAAACCATATCTGGACTCGACTCGACTAGAACTCTAGGGATCCCGGTGTGAATAAGACGTCACTACCTACCCTCCAATCGGGGTAATGTACGTCTCATTCCTAGACTTCGGTCTGAGCTGTATCAACGGCGGCAATAAGAGTAATACCTACTCCTATGCTGAGAAACACCGAAATGTCTAGCTATTTGACAATGCCTGTCAAAGACTCTCCTATCTTAGATGCAATGAATATCAATATGTAAACAAAGTATAATCATATTCATATCTGAATATCACACTGATCATACATGCTTGAATACAATTCTGAAATCAAAGCATAAACATGTTAAAAGATTGAATATAATACTATACACAATTCATAAACATGTTACAATATATCTAATAATACTAGTATGTGATTTTGGTTGGGAAACTCAAATAATATCTTATTTGAGTTACATCTCCCCAAACAAAACATGACTTATACCTTTCTTGTCGTCGAAGTCTCGAAGTTGATATCAAGTCTGTCAATCCAATCTGAAAGAGATACATTGATACTTTTCTATCAATCTCTATTCTCAATCCACACATATCCAATTAAATACTTGATCTCGGTACCATTTCAACTGCACAATCTCCATATTAAACAATCTACATCAATTCCCCTAATTTATAACTGATAATGGTATAAATCTGGTACCAAAACCAAGTCAATTCAACTCTAAAATTCATAACAATTCTATACGGTGTCCGTTCTTAAATCCGTTTGTAATTATACGATGTCTAATATGTCAGAAACAACATATATGAATCATATTTGATTCTTTCAACATCATAATTTCAAGACAAGCCAAAACATAGTAAAACTTACGTCCACGCGTAGCCTACAACGATAGGAACACGGTACCGAAGTCGGATTTCGAATCTAACGGACGGATTGCAAACTACCGGCGCAAGAATTTCTAAAAGCTTCACGGAGCTTTCTCGTTCTTGATTCTGATCAATTATGAGGCAAATAACGTTTATATATATTATCCCACTTGCATGCCATGAAACGTGGCTTGCTCTTGCCAATCTTCGCTGGCGCTCGGGCGGTCGAAACTTACCGCCCGGGCGCGAGCTCGGCGCTCGGGCGGTCAAGTTCTACCGCCCGGGCGCGGAACGTTCTGCCGCGATGCGAGACTCTGGCGCTCGGGCGGTCATAAATTACCTCCCGGGCGCCACACCTCCTGCCCGAACGTACTCCCCTTGAGCATTGGCGCTCGAGCGGTCACTTCCTACCGCTCGGGCGCCACTAGTTCTGCCCGAAATTGGTGAAATGAAACAGCTTTGCCCACTCTGGTCTCGATATGGTCCGATATGATCACATCAATTAAAATTTCATAATTCCGGATTAATAGAGTCGAAATCTTGACAGTTCATAGTGCTTCTCATGACATAACATGCATTCTCATATCTTCAAATATCGCGTTAATGAAGATTAGTAATTCTCAGGCCTTACATTTCTCCCCCTCTAAGAAATGATTTCGCCCTCGAAATCCAAGGCACTCTATATACAAGATGTAATAAAATTAACACTGACTAAATACTTACATCATAAAAATAACTCGGGATGTTTCTGTCGCATATCTGCTTCTGTCTCCCAAGTCGCTTCTTCCACGCCGTGACGACTCCACTGAACTTTCACAAGTGGAATAATCTTCGTTCTGAGCTTCTTTTCTTTCCGATCAAGAATCTGTATCGGTTGCTCAACATAGCTCAAGGTCTGATCAAGCTCCGCTTCGTCAGGCTGAATGACATGAGAAATATCTGGCATGTATCTACGCAACATTGATACATGAAAAACGTCATGTATACCAGACAGAGAAGGAGGAAGAGCCAGTCGATATGCTCGATCGCCAATCTTCCCTAGAATCTCGTAAGGACCAACGTATCTAGGAGACAACTTTCCACGCTTACCAAATCTGACAACGCCTCTGAATGGGGAAATCTTTAGAAACACCCTGTCTCCTTGTTCAAATACTAACGGTCTACGTCTGATGTTGGCGTATTTCGCTTGCCTGTCTTGCGCCGTTTTCATTCTTTTCTGAATAACTTTCACCTTCTCGGTCATGTTACGAATCATATCTGGTCCAAGTTCTGGTACCTCTACAATGTCATCCCAGTATAGCGGAGATCTGCACTTCCTACCATATAAAGCTTCAAACGGTGCCATCTCAATGCTCGTCTGATAGCTATTATTGTAAGAGAATTCACAAAGAGGTAAGGAATCTTGCCAGCTAGTGCCAAAATCTAGCACCACAGCTCTCAACATATCCTCTAAAGTCTGGATAGTCCGCTCTGACTGTCCGTCTGTCTGAGGATGATACGCAGTACTCAGGTGTAAGGTCGTACCCAACGCTTGTTGTAGACTGTGCCAGAAGTGAGAAGTGAATCGTAGATCACAATCTGATACGATAGACTTCGGCACACCATGCAATCTGATTACCTCTCGAACATATATCTCCGCCATCTGATCATGCCGATACGTCATTCTATACGAGATGAAACAAGCCGATTTGGTCAATTTGTCGATAACGACCCAAATCGCATCACAGCCTTGGGAAGATCGGGGTAACTTCGTCACAAAATCCATGGAAATGTGATCCCATTTCCATTCAGGAATAGACAAACTCTGCAGTAACCCTCCGGGCCTCTTCCTTTCGGCCTTTACCTGTTGGCAGTTCAAGCATTTAGACACATACTCTGCAATGTCTGACTTCATCTGTTTCCACCAGAACTGTGTCTTCAAATCATTGTACATCTTTCTGCCCCCAGGATGGATGCTGAACCGACTGCAGTGTGCTTCTGACATAATCTGATGTCTCAAGTCTGAAACATCTGGAACTACAAGGCGGTTATTGACGTACAAAACATGATCACGTACCTGATATTCTGATACATGTCCTGCTCTGACCATCTGAATTGATCTTTGCACATTCTGATCGGTTCGTTGAGCTTCTTTGATCCTCCAAATCAGGTCTGGCTCAGCTTGGATAGTAGCGAGTCGTAGTGGCTTCTTATCTGTATCAAATTCTAATCCAGAGAAACAGCAATTTTCAACAAGCTTCGTAACACCTATCGTCGATAAGGATAAGGCACATACCTTTCGACTCAAGGCGTCTGCCGCTGCATTTGACTTTCCCGGATAATATTTGATCTCACAATCAAAGTCCTTTAATAGATCAAGCCATCTACGCTGTCTCATGTTCAACTCCGACTGAGAAAACAAGTACTTTAGGCTTTTATGGTCTGAATAGATCTCGAATTTCTCGCCATAAAGATAATGACGCCAAATCTTTAGTACAAATACGATAGCCGCCAATTCAAGATCATGAATGGGGTATCGAGTCTCGTGAGTCTTCAACTGTCTTGAGGCATATGCGACTACATGTCCTCGCTGCATAAGAATACATCCCAAACCTCTGTGAGAGGCATCACAATATACAGCGAAATCACCCGTACCCGAAGGAATCATCAAGACAGGTGCGCTAGTCAGCCTCTTCTTTAATTCTAGAAAGCTAGACTCACACTCCTCAGACCATATGAATGGTGCATTCTTCTGTGTCAATTGTGTGATTGGCTTGGCAATACGGGAGAAGTCTTGGATGAATCGTCTATAGTATCCTGCTAGACCCATGAAACTGCGTATCTCTGGCACGGAAGTCGGTCTCGGCCAATTGATCACAGCTTCCACTTTACTCGGATCTACCGAAATACCATCTCCAGATATGATATGTCCCAAAAAGACAACTCGATTCAACCAAAACTCACACTTTGACAATTTGGCATACAATCTCTCATTTCTCAGTGTTTGCAACACAATTCTGAGATGCTCTGCATGCTCATTTCTGTTCTTCGAATACACCAAAATATCATCAATGAAGACAATCACAAATTCATCCAAATATCTCTGAAACACTTGATTCATCAAACTCATAAATACCGCAGGAGCATTTGTTAAACCAAAAGGCATGACAATAAATTCGTAATGTCCATACCTGGTTTGAAATGCTGTCTTCGGTATATCTACATCTCGAACTCTGAGCTGATGATACCCAGAACGTAAATCAATCTTAGAATAGACAGAGGATCCCTGCAACTGATCAAATAAATCATCAATTCTAGGCAAAGGATACTTATTCTTTATCGTTGCCTTATTCAGTTGCCTGTAATCGATACACAACCGCATCGATCCATCTTTCTTTCGCACAAATAGCACCGGAGCGCCCCAAGGAGATACACTAGGTCTGATATATCCCTTGGCTAGAAGATCTTCCAACTGTGCCTTAAGTTCTTTCAAACTCTATCGGCGCCATCCTATATGGAGCTCTCGAAATAGGAGTGGTACCTGGAATCAGATCAATGCTAAAATCTACCTCTCGCACTGGAGGTAACCCTGGAATCTCCTCTGGAAACACATCTGCAAATTCTCGTACTACTAGGCAAATCTGCCAATGTCGGGCTAGATTTCTGTACATCTACAGCATACACAAGGAACCCATCTGCTCCTTTCTGTAACAACTTATTCATAGACAAAGCCGAAATCAAGGGAATCCGAGATCTGGAACCCTTTCCGTAGAATTTCCACTCCTCTGCCATTTCTGGTCTGAACCTGACAATCTTGTGAAAACAATCTACGGTGGCTCTGTACCTTGTTAGCATATCAATTCCAACAATACAATCAAAATCATCTAACCCGAGTACTATGCAATCTAGATCAATTTCATGACCCTCAAACCGTAAGATGCAATGTCTAACCGTAGTCCCCGCTATCAAACCACTTCCCAACGGAGAAGTAATAGACACAACATCTAACAAAGACTCAACAGGCAGAGAATGCAATAATGCAAATCGTTCTGATATGAATGTATGCGATGCACCCGTATCTATCAATATATAAGCAGGATAACCGCAAAGGGAACAGTTACCTGCAATGACATCATCTGGGGCATCCTGTGCTTGCTCCTCTGTCAATGCAAACACCTGAGCCTGTGGTCTCTGAGGCTGACTCCCTGGCTGGCCACCTCTGGCTCGAGGCTGGGTCTGTGCTGGTGGCGGCTGAAAGGAATGGACCGATGAAGCTTGCCTCTCAGGCTGAGTCACGGAGGCAGACGATCCTACAGCCTGGAATCTCGATGCACCACTTCTCTGAGGACAGACCTTGGCATAATGCCCCGGTTGCTTGCATATGTTACACCTGCCCACTACACCTTGACATTGTTCTGTGGCATGCTTACCTCCACAAGTACTGCAATATCCACTTATCGCTTCTAAACTCTGGCCAAGACCTCTCTGTCTTGACCCGCTGGAGCTCGATGAACTGCTCCCTGCCCTCTTAAACTGCTTCCCTTTCGCCTTCAGCTGATCCTTTCGCCCACTACTGCTACCACCGCTCTCAAATCGAGGAGAAGGAGTTTGAGATGGAGGTAATGGCGGTCTCGGACTCGGAACAACATACGGAACACTCCGTTGCCTAAGCAATCTTGCTTCTGCTCCTTTGGCACGGTTCAATGCTTCAGCGAAATTATTGGGTCTCCCAGTATTGACCAATGTAAAGACATCAGGATTTAAGCCGTTTATAAACCGATCTGCCATGGCCTCATCATTACCTGAAACGTGAGGTGCAAAGCGAAGCAAAGAAGAAAATTTAGCAACGTACTCTTCAATGTTCAATTGCCCTTGCCTCAGGTTTGCAAATTCAGCGCCTTTATCTTTACGGTAGGATACAGGAAAGAATCGCTGATAAAACTCTGTCTTGAATACTTTCCATGTAACCTCGGTGCCACGCTGTTCTAGTGCTTTCCTTATATTCAACCACCAATACTTAGCCACGTCTTGCAGTTGATGGCCAATAAGTTTCACTCGCTTCTCGTCACAATATTCCAGAGACTCGAATAGCATCTCGATATCCTCCAACCAGCTTTCACATTCAATTGCATTTTCTGTACCCTTTAAGGTCGGTGGTCGGAATGACTGGAATCGCTTTAATAGAGTCTCCATAGGCGTAGCAGTGACATCCATCGTATCACCAGATGTGCTACCCTGTTCTGGTACTGGTGGTCGTAAAGGAACAGCGGCTCTTTTAGGAGGCATGTATCTAATAATCCAACTAATTAGAATACAAGATATACAACTGTCTCAGCCCTCCTCTAGTCAGTTACCTCTGATCTAGAATCGGTTCTGATTCAGTCTTAACCAATACATGCTGTAATGCAAGTCAGATAACAATACAACATGCAATAGGGAAAGCCATAAACCATGCTAGCACAACAAAAGCAAGGAAGAAGACTCAATCTACCCCGCTCATGCTATTCTAACTCAGTCTACAAAACCTACGGCTCTTATACCACCTGTTGTGGGGACCCGGGCTCTAACTTTCTCTTTGGGATTCAATGGATCATTAATATAAAAGTGGGTCAAATTTTTCGCTTTTCACACTAAATCTAATGTATATATACACAAACATAAAGTCTTTATTTATTTAACAAACATAATATACAAACGTAAGGTACAAACATGTCTTGTTCCATTCTCATTTAACAACTAGTAATTAAATACAGTACATGCCAAAAGTACAACTACTAGTTCTTCTGCTATGCCCGAGATCACCACGCTATGTCCATCTCTCATCCTCTGCGTGACCCAGATCCTGCCCCACCTGTTGTTATGCACACATACAGACATAACAACAGCCGGAAACTCCAGGTGAGAACAAATCCCAGTATAAACATGTATACATGCATATAATCAATTAAACATGAAACATGCTATCATGAATGACATCATATGCACATGCAATGCAATGCGAATCAAACCATATCTGGACTCGACTCGACTAGAACTCTAGGGATCCCGGTGTGAATAAGACGTCACTACCTACCCTCCAATCGGGGTAATGTACGTCTCATTCCTAGACTTCGGTCTGAGCTGTATCAACGGCGGCAATAAGAGTAATACCTACTCCTATGCTGAGATACACCGAAACGTCTAGCTATTTGACAATGCCTGTCAAAGACTCTCCTATCTTAGATGCAATGAATATCAATATGTAAACAAAGTATAATCATATTCATATCTGAATATCACACTGATCATACATGCTTGAATACAATTCTGAAATCAAAGCATAAACATGTTAAAAGATTGAATATAATACTATACACAATTCATAAACATGTTACAATATATCTAATAATACTAGTATGTGATTTTGGTTGGGAAACTCAAATAATATCTTATTTGAGTTACATCTCCCCAAACAAAACATGACTTATACCTTTCTTGTCGTCGAAGTCTCGAAGTTGATATCAAGTCTGTCAATCCAATCTGAAAGAGATACATTGATACATTTTCTATCAATCTCTATTCTCAATCCACACATATCCAATTAAATACTTGATCTCGGTACCATTTCAACTGCACAATCTCCATATTAAACAATCTACATCAATTCCCCTAATTTATAACTGATAATGGTATAAATCTGGTACCAAAACCCAGTCAATTCAACTCTAAAATTCATAACAATTCTATACGGTGTCCGTTCTTAAATCCGTTTGTAATTATACGATGTCTAATATGTCAGAAACAACATATATGAATCATATCTGATTCTTTCAACATCATAATTTCAAGACATGCCAAAACATAGTAAAACTTACGTCCACACGTAGCCTACAACGATAGGAACACGGTACCGAAGTCGGATTTCGAATCTAACGGACGGATTGCAAACTACCGGCGCAAGAATTTCTAAAAGCTTCACGGAGCTTTCTCGTTCTTGATTCTGATCAATTATGAGGCAAATAACGTTATATATTATCCCACTTGCATGCCATGAAACGTGGCTTGCTCTTGCCAATCTTCGCTGGCGCTCGGGCGGTCGAAACTTACCGCCCGGGCGCGAGCTCGGCGCTCGGGCGGTCAAGTTCTACCGCCCGAGCGCGGAACGTTCTGCCGCAATGCGAGACTCTGGCGCTCGGGCGGTCATAAATTACCGTCCGGGCGCCACACCTTCTGCCCGAACGTACTCCCCTTGATCATTGGCGCTCGAGCGGTCACTTCCTACCGCTCGGGCGCCACTAGTTCTGCCCGAAATTGGTGAAATGAAACAGCTTTGCCCACTCTGGTCTCGATATGGTCCGATATGATCACATCAATTAAAATTTCATAATTCCGGATTAATAGAGTCGAAATCTTGACAGTTCATAGTGCTTCTCATGACATAACATGCATTCTCATATCTTCAAATATCGCGTTAATAAAGATTAGTAATTCTCAGGCCTTACATAAATCATCAATTCTAGGCAAATGATACTTGTTCTTTATCGTTGCCTTATTCAGTTATCTGTAATCGATACACAACCGCATCGATCCATCTTTCTTTCGCACAAATAGCACCGGAGCGCCCCAAGGAGATACGCTAGGTCTGATATATCCCTTGGCTAGCAGATCTTCTAACTGTGCTTTCAGTTCTTTCAGTTCAACAGGCGCCATCCTATACGGAGCTCGGGATATAGGAACAGTACCTGGCATAAGATCTATGCTAAAATCTACCTCTCGAGCTGGAGGTAACCCTGGGATTTCATCTGGGAATACGTCTATAAACTCCCGTACTACTGGCAAATCTGCCAATACCGGGCTCGACTTCTGTACATCTACAGCCTACACAAGAAACCCATTTGCTCCTTTCTGCAACAATCTATTCATAGTCAAAGCCGAAATCAAGGGAATCTGAGATCTGGAATCCCTTACCGTAGAATTTCCACTCTTCTGCCATCTCCGGTCTAAATCTGACAATCTTGTGGAAACAATCCACGGTGGCTCTGTACTTGGTTAACATGTTAATCCCAACAATACAATCAAAATCATCTAACCCAAGTACTATGCAATCTAGATCAATTTCATGACCCTCAAACTGTAAGATGCAATGTCTAACCGTAGTCACAGCTATCAAACCACTTCCCAACGGAGAAGTAATGGACACTACATCCAACAAAGACTCAACAGGCAGGGAATGCAATAATGCAAATCGTTCTGAGATGAATGTATGCGATTCACCCGTATCTATCAATATATAAGCAGGATAACCGCAAAGAGAACAGTTACCTGCTATGACATCGTCTGGTGCATCTTGAGCTTGCTCCTCTGTCAATGCAAACACTTGGGCCTGTTGTCGAGGAGGTTGGCTCATGGTCTGGCTACCTCTGCCTCTGGGCTGCGTCTGTGTCTGTTGTGGCTGAAAGAAGTGAACAGATGAAGCTTGCCTCTCAGGCTGAGCTACGGATGCTGATGACCCTGCACCCTGAAATCTCGATGTACCACTTCTCTGAGGACAGACCTTGGCATAATGCCCCGATTGCTTGCATATGTTACATCTGCCCACTACACCTTGACACGGTTCTGTGGTATGCTTACCTCCACAAGTACTGCAATATCCACTCATCACCTCTAAACTCTGGCCAGGACCTCTCTGTCTGAAAGGGGATCGGTTACGGTGACCGGAAGCGCAACGGAAGTTAAAAATTTTTATTTTTCAACAAAAATTTCGGCCACCACTCCTTTTGTGTAGCAAATACAATAAAACACAAAAATGACATTCATAGTGTGTTTAGAATTTTACCTATCAATCTTTAAAAGATTGATTGTGGCTCCAACTTTGTTGTTAAACAACAAAGCTCTTGAATGGCATGAAGATCTACAAGCCTCCAAGCCTCCTTCTTTCCTTCAAAATCAAGCCCACCACTAACTAGCTAGAACCCCTCACATTTTGCACTAGAAAAATATGAGGATTTTTCAAAGAGAAGATAGTGTTATTCTCCAACAATTGAAGAACAAGAATGAGAGAAAAATTGAGAGAAAAGTGAATAGTATTTTCGGCACTATTCATGCTAGGAGAGACCTTTTTTTTTGGTTGTGGGAAAAGGTGTTCCAAAAAGTTGCATGCCATGCCTTGAAAACTCAAAAAGTTGTCTCCCAACCTTTCACCTCCCATGCATGCATATTATATGGTTTTTTATCAAAATAAAAACCATGGACTAAATTTAATTATCTCAAACATATTTGAGACTAATTAAACATTACTTGAATTTACCCAAGTCCCACTAGTTAAATAATTATTTTCAATTGGGCTCTACAAGGCCCAATGTTATTTAATTAATTCAACACTTGAATTAATTTAATTATTTGGACTCTACTAGGTCCACTAGTGTTTAATTAATTCAACACTTGAATTAATTTAATTTAGTCCATAATAATGTTTATGAAAATCACAATTTTCAAATACATTATTCACTTGGCCAACTTTTAATTTAGGAACACTTCCATAAATTAAAATTTACATTTCTCTCATAGAAGTCATACTTCTATTTTTCTTTACGCTTATAAACTCATTTATAAGCCGTTCAACACATTGAACTAATTTCTCCTTTATAGAAGTCAAACTTCTAATTTTCCTCACGCTTATAAACTCTTTTATAAGCCGTTCAACACATTGAACTATTTTACTTCTCAACGGGATTTAGAAAGCTAGTACTTGTGTGGCCCTCAATGGTTCACTGATACAACTAGCCGTGGGTTCACATCTCTATGTGATTCGGACTAAACATGTCCTTATTCGAGCATACCCCAATTGCTCCATTCTTACTTATCAACTCCTTGATAATAAGAACGTCAGAACTCAAGTCTGATAGTACCCAACCAATCATGTTAAACGCCTAGCAGCATCGCTTACATGATTCCCTAGGTATCAAATGATAGTGCCTGTAAGAACCATTCAATTATGGTTAGCGTACAGTACGGTCCCTTCAACTCTTATATCCCGACCAATTCGACAACCATTGGTTTATCGAGAGTTGTCAATGAATCGATACTCTGTGTCATGTTGTAGTTGCATCGAGGGTGTAATCTATGAAACCCCTTTCATAATTACCACCATACTCTGGCCAGAGAATTCAACCTACATACACATGATAACACATAGGATATCCATACCCGAAGGTAAGCGGTGAATCCCCGACTACAATGCATCGACTCTTATATGTTTCGACGTGACACCCAACCTTGCCACCTGATGACCCCATGAGAGTCGGTAAACAAGTCAAAGTGTAATTCTAGCACATAGAGTCTCAATGTTATCCCGGGTCATAAGGACTAATTCTGTACAACCATAAACTAGGACATTTCCACTCGATAAGTGAGAACCACTTGGAAAGTCCTTTTATGGAGGGTTGTTCAGTGCACTCTACAAGGAGCACCTATCTGCATGTTCGGACATCACAATGTCCCCTACCAATGAAACATGGTACTCACATCGCAGATACTAGTCTCGAACTCGAGCGGCCTATATCCTTCTTAGTGGCGGCTGAATCGACTAGGAACCGTTTAGAATATACAGTATTACAAATATGAGTTTCATGATACCCATCATATGAGCATCTCATATTCTTTCTACCATTTGTATATTCAAGGGCTTTATCTATGCAACTAGCATGGGTATACAGATAAAGATGTGCCAAAATAATAATATCAAATATTACTAAAATAAAGATTGCTTATACATAGAGTTTCATTGTGAACACTCGGCCAACACTTGGCTCGACGGGCACCTACTCTAACAATCTCCCACTTGCACTAGAGCCAACTACCCATATGCTTTAAACCCATTGATTCGCGATGCTTGTCGAATAATGGTCCAGGTAAAGGCTTAGCTAGTGGATCAACAACATTATCTGCGGAGCCGACTATGTCAAAAGACACTTCTCTACTTTCCACAATCTCTCCGAGGATGTGGTACTTTCTCAATACTAGTTTGGATTTCTGATGAGACCTTGGCTCCTTTGCTTGAGCTAAAGCTCCCGTGTTGTCACACAACACCGGGAGAGGAGCAACTCCATTAGGAATGACGTCCAACTCTTGGACGAAATTCCTTATCCAAACAGCCTCCCTTGCTGCATCCGATGCAGCAATGTATTCGGCCTCTAGCTGGAATCCGCAGTATTGTCATGCTTGGAACTCTTCTAAGAGACAGCAGCACCATAGAGCATGAATACAAAACCAGAGGTTGACTTCGAGTCATCGATATCGCTTTGGAAGCTAGAGTCGGTATAGCCTTCCAATTTCAGTTCTCCACCCCATAGACCAAGAACAACTTATTGGTCCTTCTCAACTACTTGAGGATGTCTTTCACAGCTTTTAGGTGTGGAAGACCAGGGTTTGATTGATATCTACTCACTACACTTAGTGCGAAAGCCACGTCAGGACGTGTAGATATCATCTCATACATGATGCTACCAATCGCAGATGCATAAGGAATGCTTGTCATCGCCGCTATCTCTGCATCAGTCTTGGGAGACAGACTTGGATAGGGACACGCCATGACACTTTGGTAGATGTCCTCTCTTGGACTCATCCATCGAGAACGGCTTCACGATGGTATCAATGTATATGGACTGGGTGAGACCAAGCAATCTTCTCGATCTATCTCTATAGATCTGTATTCCCAATACAAAAGATGCTTCACCCAAGTCCTGCATCGAGAACTTACTCGCTAACCATATCTTAGTTGATTGCAACATTCCTACATCATTCATAATGAGTAGAATGTCATCAACATAAAGTACTAGGAATGTCACAACACTCCCACTGACCTTCTTATACACACAGGGTTCCTAAGGATTCTTAGTAAATCAAACTATTTGATTGTACTGTCGAATCTGAGGTTCCAATTCCTAGATGCCTGCTTTAGATCATAAATAGATCTCTGAAGTTTGCATACCATATGCTCACTTCCGATAGATGTAAACCCTTCAGGTTAAGACATGTAAATAACTTTCTTAAAATCCCCATTAAGAAAGTCTGTCTTGACATCCATCTGCCATATCTCATAGTCATACCATGCAACTATGGCTATCAAAATCCTTATGGACTTGAACATTGCGACTGGGAAAAGGTTTCCTCAAAGTCAACTCCTTGTCTTTGAGTATATCCTTTTGCCACCAATCGCGCCTTGAAGGTCAATACCTTCCCATCCGTCCCAAGTCCCTATGGGAACCGTTCCCTCAGGTGGATCTATAAGATCCCACACTTGTTTCGAATGCATGGAATTCATCTCAGATTCCATCGCTTCAAGCCACTTGGATGAATCGGCATCAGATAATGCATCCTTGAAGGTCCTTGGATCACATCCATGGTTAGGCTCATCATGGCCCTCTTCAAGAAGCAGACCATACCTCATAGGTGGTCTCGAGACTCTCTCGGATTTTCTAGGAGCTTGTATCTCCTCTCTTGGCTCTTCGGGTGTGGGTTCTACAATTGTGGGTGTCTCTCGAACCTCTTCGAGTTCTATCATCTCCCCTTTTCTATCCAATAGAAATTCCTTTTCCAAAAAAGGTTGCATTCCTAGAAACAAACACCTTTGTTTCTTGGGGATGATAGAAATGATATCCAACTGAATTCCTTGGATATCCCACAAAGAAACATAAAATGGATCAACTATCCAATTTATCTCCCACTACCTGCTTCAAATAAGCAGGGCTCCCATATTCTTAGATAAGAATATTTGGGAGGCTTACCCATCCATATCTCATATGGTTTCTGCCTTTGAATGGACATTTAGTGGAATATCTTTCAATTTTAAGTTATAGAGATCGTTTTCAAGTTCTCAAGTACCAATTAAACATTCATTCTTGTAAATGTTGCAAACACCTTTGCTAAATAAACAAGAATATCAATTTTTATCACAATAGAAATGGAAACAATGTTTTTCACCAAAATGGTACAAACAAAACATCTCTTAAAATTAACTTAAAATCATTGTTCAACAATAAGTAAACATTTCTTAAGGTCTTTGCAGCAACTCTTGCTCCATAGCCATTCTCAAGAAGGTCTCACCTTCCCCTAAGCTACCTACTTCTTCCCATCACCTGTAACCCATTACAGAGATGTGACATAACCGGTATCTAATACCCAAGAAGTAGAGTTAATTGAAATGTTTACTTCAATTTAGAACATACCGTTTCCAGAACTCTTCTGGGCCAGATATTCCTTGCAATTTCGCCTCCAATGTCCAGGCTTCTTGCAGTGATGACAAACATCACTAGTCTTGTCAGCCTTAACTGGTGTGGCTGCCACAACGGGATTCGGAGATTGCCTCATCAAGGGCACGTTCTTCTTGGGACGTTGGAAAGAACTCTTCTTTCCCTTCCCATGTGGATCAATCTTCGTACCAGATGAAGAACCCATATAAAGAACCAACTTCTCTTTCTTGATGGTTGATTCAAACGTAACAAGCATATTCACCAACTCCTCAAGGGTCGGCTCCATCTTGTTCATGTTGAACTTCACCACAAAATGATCAAATGAGCTAGGCAATGATAACAGCAACACGTCGGTGGTCAACTCCGAAGGCTAGATCATATCCATGCCAACGAGCTTATCCACGAGCCCAATCAACTTCAGGCCATGCTCATGGACCGAGGCCCCATCTCGCATGCGCATAGTGATCAGCTCCTTGACGGTAGCATGCCTAAGAGGCTGAGTCTGCTCACCAAAGAGCTCTTTGAGGTGCTTATGAATGTCAGCAGCATTCTTTGCATCCTCAAAACGCCTCTGCAGCTCATCATTATTAGAAGTCAGCATATAACACCTGGCTATCAAGTCATGGTCACACCATTCCTTGTAAGCCTGCAATTCCTCAGGATTGCAGTTAGTCGGAGCCTCAACAGGGGGCGACTCAGTCAGTGTATATGCTACCCTTTCCGAATTCAAGACGATTTTCAGGTTTCTTAGCCAAGTGAGGTAATTAGGTCCAGTTAATATGTGTTTGTCGAGTATTACGGATATGGGATTGCGAATCGAAGACATTGTCAATTTGTACTGAAAAGTAAAAACAGATAAATGTTGGTGACTATTTTAAAATATTTAGTAAGATATGAAGTTTGGACTTTTACTTCATAAATATTTGCTCTCACTGTTTTGACATCTTTCACTACCCTCTAGTGAAAACGGGAAACTCCTTTCCTCAGTAGGTACGTAAGGTCCAATTAGCGAATTATGATCCCGAATAATATCAGCCAATCACAATTCCTAAAAGGTAGTTTCCAATTGCATCACAATGCAACCCTCTACGTAAACTTTTGTCTCACGTTTGATTAGGACCCAATAATATGACGTCGTTCATCTTCACGTGTCAAGCCTTACCCATCGATGTTGAACCTTAATGGACGGTCGCCATGAGTTCCCTCAATAATATGAGCCGAAATCATGGGAGTTCCACGTAGTTCACATCACCATGTCAATGGATGTCACAGCTTTCCGGCACCCAAAGCTTCCCCACTAATATTAGCCGAGCCCGAGTACGGGTAGCGTTCATCATGCACCCATTGTCGATGGAAGACAAGGAAATTATAAACAAATTTATAATTCCCCTTTTCGGGCTTGATATTAATTTGGAATCATATTAAAAATGAGGGTTTTTAATTTTGAAAGGTCTCATCATTAATTTTATTTTAAAAAAACTCGCCATGTTTGATCGTATGTTTGCCGGATTCAAGCAACTTTGTTATTATCATAATAATTACACACATACTCATTATTTATAACATATCATGCATATATTATAAACAGTAAACAAACAAGGATGATCAATCGCCCCAATACTAACGGACCGTGTGAGCTAAACACGGGCCTAGGTCCAATCCTAGGGAAATGCACGGGATGCAAATGCAACTATTACATAAGCTTCCAATATTTACATGTCTTCGATCTTCATAATCATCATGGCCACCATCTTCCAATCTTGATCATCCACTATACTAATATTTACAAATAAATATCCATGGCAAATAGGGATACATCTCATGGGGTGGGCAACGGGCCATAAACCAAGCCCACTTTATAAATTGATAATTATTACAATCATTCAACATCAAATATCCTAGCATACACCTAGCAAATTGGGCTTGGGCTATTGATCATCCTTCATGCATAATATCACATATCATACACCATCAATTAATTATCATAATAATTAATTGATCCAATATTATATATCTTGATCCAATCACTAACCGCCACGATTATAAACTAAATTAACAAAGTATACAAAAACCTTTGTCTACTTTCAAATTAATTTATTTATAACCGAATTTCTTGTAAATCACCATTTACTATAATATTTAAAGTCCAACTTAAAATATTTATTTCATGAGAAAATATTTGCAACTTTTGTAATTTTAAACTTAAGGGCCCAAAAATTCATTTTTCACCAAAAAACGTTTTGGCCCATTTAAAATTCACAAACATGTTAGCCATCCAATGGCCCAACAACTCAAGGCCCATGACACTTTGATATTCCAAAACACCTTTTGGAAACCCTAGCCGTCATCGCCGTCGCCGGAGCTCCGTCGCCGGATTCCGGCAACAAAATTTTTTTTTTTATTTTAAAACAAGGGGCTGTTCGGGCAGCCCCTCGGGCTGCCCTTGCTGCCCGAAACGGGCAGCCCCTCGGGCAGCCCGAGCTGCCCGACACGGGCAGCAACATGCTGCCCGAAAAAATCCCCATCAAACCTTGAATTTTGTTGCAAAATTTCATTCTCATGCGGTTAGAAATCGGCCTCAATATAATATCTTGTAAATGCTACACAAAAACGTAACCATAGCTCGGATTCCACTTGAAAGGGGATCGGTTACGGTGACCGGAAACGCAACGGAAGCATAAAATTTTTCGATTTAACATGCAAAATTTCGGCCACCACTATTAAAGTGTAGCAAATACAATAAAAACACATAATGTCATTCATAGTGTGTTTAGAATTTTACCTATCAATCTTTAAAAGATTGATTGTGGCTCCAACTTTGTTGTTAAACAACAAAGCTCTTGAATGGCATGAAGATCTACAAGCCTCCAAGCCTCCTTCTTTCCTTCAAAATCAAGCCCACCACTAACTAGCTATAACCCCTCACATTTTGCACTAGAAAAATATGAGGAGTTTTCAAAGAGAAGATAGTGTTATTCTCCAACAATTGAAGAACAAGAATGAGAGAAAATTGAGAGAAAAGTGAATAGTATTTTCGGCACTATCATGCTAGGAGAGAAGGAGAGACCTTTTTTTTTGTTATGGGAAAAGGTGTTCCAAAAAGTTGCATGCCATGCCTTGAAAACTCAAAAAGTAGTCTCCCAACCTTTCACCTCCCATGCATGCATATTATATGGTTTTTTATCAAAATAAAGACCATGGACTAAATTTAATTATCTCAAACATATTTGAGACTAATTAAACATTACTTGAATTTACCCAAGTCCCACTAGTTAAATAATTATTTTCAATTGGGCTCTACAAGGCCCAATGTTATTTAATTAATTCAACACTTGAATTAATTTAATTATTTTGACTCTACTAGGTCCACTAGTGTTTAATTAATTCAACACTTGAATTAATTTAATTTAGTCCATAATAATGTTTATGAAAATCACAATTTTCAAATACATTATTCACTTGGCCAACTTTTAATTTAGGAACACTT
The DNA here is from genome assembly GCF_022965805.1 of Primulina eburnea. Lineage (NCBI taxonomy): Eukaryota > Viridiplantae > Streptophyta > Magnoliopsida > Lamiales > Gesneriaceae > Primulina > Primulina eburnea. The sequence goes on along the minus strand of NC_133105.1, from coordinate 33,752,432 downwards.
CCATAAATTAAAATTTACATTTCTCTTATAGAAGTCATACTTCTATTTTTCTTTACGCTTATAAACTCATTTATAAGCCGTTCAACACATTGAACTAATTTCTCCTTTATAGAAGTCAAACTTCTAATTTTCCTTACGCTTATAAACTCTTTTATAAGCCGTTCAACACATTGAACTGTTTTAATTCTCAACGGGATCTAGAAAGCTAGTACTTGTGTGGCCCTCAATGGTTCACTGATACAACTAGCCGTGGGTTCACATCTCTATGTGATTCGGACTAAACATGTCCTTATTCGAGCATGCCCTAATTGCTCCATTCTTACTTATCAACTCCTTGATAATAAGAACGTCAGAACTCAAGTCTGATAGTACCCAACCAATCATGTTAAACGCCTAGCAGCATTGCTTACATGATTTCCTAGGTATCAAATGATAGTGCCTGTAAGAACCATTCAATTATGATTAGCGTACAGTACGGTCCCTTCAACTCTTATATCCCGACCGATTCGACAACCATTGGTTTATCGAGAGTTGTCAATGAATCGATACTATGTATCATGTTGTAGTTGCATCGATGGTGTAATCTATGAAACCCCTTTCATAATTACCACCATACTCTGGCCAGAGATTTCAACCTACATACACATGATAACACATAGGATATCCATACCCGAAGGTAAGCGGTGAATCCCCGACTACAATGCATCGACTCCTATATGTTTCGACATGACACCCAACCTTGCCAACTGATGACCCCATGAGAGTCGGTAAACAAGTCAAAGTGTAATTCTAGCACATAGAGTCTCAATGTTGTCCCGGGTCATAAGGACTAATTCTGTACAACCATAAACTAGGACATTTCCACTCGATAAGTGAGAACCACTTGGAAAGTCCTTTTATGGAGGGTTGTTCAGTGCACTCTACAAGGAGAACCTATCTGCATGTTCAGACATCACAATGTCCCCTACCAATGAAACATGGTACTCACATCGCAGATACTAGTCTCGAACTCGAGCGGCCTATATCCTTCTTAGTGGCGGCTGAATCGACTAGGAACCGTTTAGAATATACAGTATTACAAATATGAGTTTCATGATACCCATCATATGAGCATCTCATATTCTTTCTACCATTTGTATATTCAAGGGCTTTATCTATGCAACTAGCATGGGTATACAGATAAAGATGTGCCAAAATAATAATATCAAATATTACTAAAATAAAGATTGCTTATACATAGAGTTTCATTGTGAACACTCGGCCAACACTTGGCTCGACGGGCACCTACTCTAACACTGTCTTGACCCGCTAGAGCTCGACGAACTGCTCCCTGCCCTCTTAAACTGTTTGCCCTTCGCTTTCAACGGATCCTTCCGCCCGCTGCTACTACCGCCGCTATCAAATCTAGAAGGAGGTTGTGCTAGAGGTAGTGGTAGTCTCGGACTCGGAGCAACGTACGGAACACTCCGTTGCCTAAGCAACCCTGCTTCAGCTCCTTTGGCACGATTCAATGCTTCAGCGAAGTTATTGGGTCTCCCAGTATTAACCAATGTAAAGACATCAGGATTTAAGCCGTTTATAAACTGATCTGCTACGGCCTCATCATTACCTGAAACGTGAGGTGCAAAGTGAAGCAAGGAAGAAAATTTAGCAACATACTCTTCGATACAGGAAACTCAGCGCCTTTATCTTTACGGTAGGATACAGGAAAGAATCGCTGATAAAACTCGGTCTTGAACACCTTCCATGTAATCTATGTACCACGCTGTTCTAGTGCTCTCTTAATATTCAACAACCAATACTTAGCCACGTCTTGCAGTTGATGGCCAATGAGTTTCACTCGTTTCTCATCACTATATTCCAGAGACTCGAATAACATCTCGATATCCTCCAACCAGCTTTCACATTCAATTGCATTTTCTGTACCCTTTAAGGTCGGTGGTCGGAAAGCTGGAATCGCTTTAATAGAGTCTCCATGGGCGTAGCAGTGACATCCATCGTATCACCAGATGTGCTACCCTGTTCTGGTGCTGGTGGTCGTAAAGGAACGGCTGCTCTTCTAGGAGGTATGTATCTGCTTTTCAAACAGTTTAGTATACAATCTATACCAACTGTCTCAGCCCTCCCCTGATCATTTACCTCTGATCCAGAATCGCATCTGATTCAGTCTTAATCAATACATGCTGCAATCAAATCAGAGAACACAACACGTAATAGGGAAAGCAATAAATCAGGATATGTGCTAGCATGATATAAGCAAGGAAGATGACTCGATCTACCCCGCTCATTCTATTCTATCTCGGTCTACATAACCTACAACTCTGATACCACCTGTTGTGGGGACCCGGGCTCTAACTCTTTTCTTTGGGATTCAATGGATCGTTAATATAAAAAGTGTGTCAAAAATTTTTGCTTTTAACATTCATTTACATGAAAGCTAAACAAGAGGAGTCTATGTTATTTAACAACATAATGTACAAACATAAGGTACAACATGTCTTGTTCCATCCATACTCAACAACTAGTAATTAAATACAATACATGTCAAAAGTATAACTACTAGTTCTTCTGCTATGCCCGAGATCACCATGCTATGTCCATCTCTCATCCTCTGCGTGACCCAGATCCTGCCCCACCTGTTGTTATGCACACATACAAACATAACAACAGCCGGAAACTCCGGTGAGAACAAATCCTAGTATAAACATGTATACATGCATATAATCAAACTAAACATGAAACATGCTATAATGAATGTCATCCATATAAACATGCAATACAATGCGAATCAAACCATGTCTGGACTCGACTCGACTAGAACTCTAGGGATCCCGGTGTGAATAAGACGTCAATGGCTGTCACCTACCCTCCCACTCGGGGTGACTGTACGTATTATTCCTAGACTTCGGTCTGAGCTGTATCAACGACTGCAATACGAGTCAGGGCTGCTCCTAAGCTGAGATACACCGAACATCTAGATATGTGACAATGGCTGTCAACGACTCTCATATCTTAAATGCAATGCATATCAATCTGTAAACAAAGCATGCTCATATTCATATCTGAATATCACAATGATCTTATATGCTTGAATACAATTCTATAATCAAAGTATAATCAGGTTACAAGATTTGAATATAATTCTATAAACAATTCATAAACATGTTACCAAATATACAACAATTCTATTATGTGATTTTGGTTGGGAAACTCAAATAATATCTTAATTGAGTTGTGGCTTCCCAAACAAACTGTAACTCCAAATCTGAAATGAAAATTGTTGATAGATACCATATCAACAAACAACTCACAACAAGTCTTATACAATTCTTAATCAATCTCGGTATAAATCGACGGCATAACCACATAATTCTTTGATACCGTTTAATCCAATTCAACATATATCAACATTGTACAATTCCCAACTCATAATCATCATAATATCTATGTCAAGATCTCAAAATCTGCATAATCTCATGTCAATATATACTAAAACTCATAACAATTGAGTTCGATATCATTTCTTCGTTCCGGTTTCAAATCCACAATCCTTACAATCATAAGAACATATTTCTTAACTCAAATCATAATTCTCCCAACACCTATGATTCAAAACATATTGTAATTGAAGGAAACTTACACCCTTTGATAGCCTTTGATGCTAGGAGTTCAAAACTGAAATCGGAACTAAATTCGGGAGGCTAAATCTTAAAATATCTTACCTCAAAACTTAAAGAACTTGAAGAAATTTGAGGGAACTCTCGGTTCAGCTGCTGGAAATGAGAAAGAAATGAATCAGCACTAATTCATATATATACCTCTGCCATGTGTCAACATAAGAATCAAGGTGGATTTCTCGCATCCAGCACCGCGGGTGCGCTCATGCTTCGGCATGACTTTTAATTTTTAAAAGTGACGACCGCGGGTGCGGTCTTCTCAGCACCGCGGGTGCGGTCTTGTCACCGCGGGTGCGGTCTTTCTACACCGCGGATGCGGTGATGCTACGAATAAAATGGCCAACTTTCTGTCCATACACCGCGGGTGCGGTGTCTCCTAGCACCGCAGGTGCGGTGTGGTTTCGGCAGCACATTCAAAATTCCATAATTCATGGACAGCGGGTGCACTCTTGTTCTAAGCGCGGGTGCGGCCTCTCACACATGAAATATTTTGTACTTTCATCTTATGACATGCATTCTCATATCCTCGGAGTCGTGCAACAATGAAAACTAATAATCTCGAGCCTTACATATGACAAGCTATAAAATGTGCCATCTTAGAGAATCTATCCACAACAACAAAAATAGAATCCCTCCCCTTCTTAGTCCTAGGCAACCCCAAAATAAAGTCCATAGAAATGTCAATCCAAGTTCTTTTTAAGAATAACACGCAAAAGTGATCCCAAAGTTCTATTGACAACTTCAGTTTGTCCATGCGTTTGAGGATGACAAGTAGTAGAAAACAACAATTTTGTGCCAAGTTTAGCCCATAAAGTCTTCTAAAAGTAACTCAAGAATATAACATCGCGACCAGAAACAATAGTCCTAGGCATGACATGCAACCTAACGACTTCTCTAAAGAACAAATCCGCAATGTTTGAAGCATCATCGGTGTGGGGACCCGGACGCTAATCATCTTCTTAATCTTCTTTTGGGATTTAATTATCAATTAAGATAAAACAGGGTCTAAAATTTTTTTCTTTTTAAAAATATAGTGCGGAAGGTAATGGCATCTACATAATATACATATCTGTATAAAATTACATTTCAGTATAAAGGTACAATACTGTACAACAGTCTTCTCAATTACTCTAAGGTTCAACTACTAAAGTTCAAGTAATAAAACCAAATCTATTCAAGTCCGGAATCACCACGCTAACTCTTCTTCTCTCATCATCTTCTGACCCCGATCTTGTCCCACCTGTTGTTATGCACACATACAAAACAAGACAACAGCCGGATACTCCGGTGAGAATAAATCCCAGTATAAAACATGTTAAGCATGTATAGAAATAATCTAAATCATAAAACATGCTATCATGATCATATTCAAAAATAATAGATTTCATAATCTATGAAATCAAGTCAAAATAAGCATACAACTCAATTCAGATAAACATGCAATTTAAATCAAATCATATGAACATGCTATCATAACTGAATGCAATAAACATGGGTTTCATAATCTATGAAACCACATCCATAAACGCATGCAGTTCTAGTCAAATCATGTCTAGACTCGACTCATCTATAACTCTAGGGATCCCGGTGTGAATAAGACGATCTATCACCTACCCTCCCCATCGGGGTGACGGTACGTCTTATTCCTAGACTTCGGCCTGATCTGTATCCACATCTACAATAGGAGAATGATCTTCCCCTAAGATGTGATATCACCGAACATCTAGAAATTTGACTGTTTCTGTCAGAACTTCCTATCTTAATTGCAATGAATAACAATCTGTAAACACATCATAATCATATCATAAAATAAACAACAATAATTCTAGTATGTGATTTTATTGGGAAACTCAAATGGGATCTATTTGAGTTATGTCTTCCCGTATATCACATGAATTATACCTTTGTCGTCCCGGTCTGACGAAGACGATGATCTGTATTCCACTCTGTCCATATCAATCTGAAATGACAATATCGAATACGCTGTATCAGTGAATTACTCCATACACAATCTGTTCTGCTCAATACTCAAATCAGTATACAATCTGATCAATATCCGAACAAGATTACAATCTGAGTCATATCAGTAATATCACAATCTAATCTAAATCATATCTGAATCTGATTAATCTAACTCAATTGTTGTTTCGACGGCATAACAATACAATCTGAATAACCCCGTCAATTCTGAACATCACAGATATAATACTGGAACTCCTAATCTGGGTCACACTAGTTTTGTATCGAAATGTTGGCAGAAGTGTACTGATATGTCTGAATTGCTAACAGAAAAGACAGAAAGATAGAGATCCGAAGATTTATTACAGAATTGTACAGTTCTAAATAGATGGGAGTACATTTCTATGGCTTCGTAATGAAAAAACCGCCATTTTCTACAGATCATGATAGAATATGATTGTGATTGTAGATTATTCAATCTGTATTCTATTAGTATGTACCAGATAACGTACAAACATGACCAAATGACCAGATTGGTGTCAGAGAAGTAGTCAAGAAAGATCGGAATGCCACAGTAGATTATGTCAGACTGTGATTTTGCTTGAGTTTGTATTCGTGATAGAATATATCATGAACTCTCTTTTAGATTGTTTCACAGCTTGACAGGCAGTCAGAATGGGTTTCCAGATATTAGAAACTTCGGTACAGCCTTAGTGTTGGATGTTAGCATAGTTGTTACGACTTATTGTCACTGTATGAATTACTATATGAAATAGCTACTAAGATAGTTCAGAATGGACAGACTTAAGAAACCAACGTCGGATGATGACGATTGGTATTTGAAGCTGAAGATGGTATATGTCCTTGATGGGATAAACAGACTGGGTAATAACTACTGGCATTGGTTTATTATGAACTGTGATTGGTTTATACGGATGTTGTATAACCAATATGGCAAGATTGAGTCTGTCAGAAGGACTGGAGAAGTAATAGGACGTTATACTTAGTGAATTCTTATTCCAGACCGGAATCAGATATTTGAGTTTTGGTTTAAACTCTGTTATGCATTTCCTCTGTTATCTTTGGAAGTGATTGTTTGTGAGTTCAGGGACGAACTCAGACCTAAGAGGGAGGAGAAATGTAAGGCCCAAGAATTACAGAATCGATAACCAAGATTACAATCATTCATTAGACTCGGAAGATATGAGAATGCATGACGTGCAATGAGGGAAGAAAAGATATGAGAAAATAGGGTTTGCAAGACCGCACCGCGCCCAGCCCAGAGCAGATTGCACCCGCGGTCATGCAATGTGGATTTTTGCCAGAAAGGCCGAAGCCACACCGCACCCACGGTGCAACCAAGACCGCACCCGCGTGCATGGACGAAAGTTGCAAATTTTATTGCGAGGCACACCGCACCCGCGTATTGGAGACCGCACCCGGTATTGGAAGGACCGCACCCGCGGTCTGAGCTTTCGGGAAATGCCAGGATAGGCATTGCACGACCGCACCCGCGGTACAATACAGGACCAACCCGCGGTCTAACGTGTAATGTAAAGAATGAAGCCACGTTTCGGAGCTTGCATGCAATATATATATGACTGATTGACACGTTATCCTCAGAAAAATCGGAAAAAGGACGAGATTTTGGAAAGAAAATCCTTACGCCTTTTAGATTTGCCATTGTGGAAGATCGGTCTATCAGAATTCAAATCTGAACGCATACCGTGTTTCTCTCGACTCGAGATACACAAGGACGTAGTTTCATTACGTTTGCAGTGTTTTGACATATGATGTTGTCAGAATTAATATGATTCAATATGGTGTTTCTGCTATCATATATATTGTATAATCGAAGTCAGATTTCAGAATAGACTGGTTATGCAATTGTTATGAATTGTGAAAGATATTGATTGATATTTTGATATCAGAATTGTGTTAGTATTCAGAGTAGAATTGTAGTGGT